>NC_052154.1:147531443-147625474 GCF_902713615.1 Scyliorhinus canicula
GGAATCAGTCTGGTGAACTTTTGCTGCACTCCCTCTATGGCAGGTGATATCCTTTCGTAGTGACTGGTGTACATCAACATTTCCCAAGCTATCACCATTTAAATAATACTCTGCATTCTGTTTCTCCATCCAAAGTAGATAACTTTGCATTTATCCCTGTTATACTGCATCTGTGTTGTTATTACAAGCGGCATGTGAGAGAGTCTGAGGTTTGAGACTGGTCCACTTGATGACCTCTTCAGCCTATTTTGACACAAGTGGAGGCCTCAGGCCCAGCCCAGCAAATATATCCTATGCATATTTTTTTGCTAAAACAAGGACTGGAGGATAAAACAAGTCTTAGAACATAGAACAGTACAGCACAGAACAGGCCCTTCGGCCCTCAATGTTGTGCCGAGCAATGATCACCCTACTCAAACCCCACATATCCACACTATACCGTAACCCAACAACCACCCCCCTTAACCTTACTTTTTAGGACACTAAGGGCAATTTATCATGGCCAATCCACCTAACCCGCACATCTTTGGACTGTGGGAGGAAACCGGAGCACCCGGAGGAAACCCACGCACACACGGGGAGGACGTGCAGACTCCGCACAGACAGTGACCCAGCCGAGAATCGAACCTGGGACCCTGGAGCTGTGAGCATTTATGCTAACCACCATGCTACCGTGCTGCCCAATTATCTTGGATAATTGAAGGCCTGGGCAAGTGAAAGGTTTTAGCACATTTTGAATAGAATAGACAGGGGGGGGGGGTGCGATTCTTCAAAATGGAGCCCAAGTGTGAACGCCGTCGTGAACGCCGGCACGTTTCACAACGGCGCAAAACGGGCACGGGCACGGGGGTCCAAACACACCGCTGGAGCGGTTCACGCCACTTCAGCCTCCTTTCCCGGCCCCAAATGGGCTTCTTCAGCGCGCCGGCCCCGACTCAACATGGCGTCGGTGTTCGGGGCCAACTGCGCTAGAAAGTAGGCCCTGGGGGGGGGGGGGGGGGGGGGGGGGAGAGGCCAGCCCACCGATCGGTGGGCTCCGATCGCGGGCCAGACCCCATCGGTCTCGGAGAATCGCCCTTAGGGTTTCTTACCTGCTCCTCGTATTTAATGAACTCTGCGACTGCAGTGTTCTTTTGTTCAGGGAGAGCTGTCACTGAACTGGTGACAGGTCATTGCTGCATTGCTTGTGAACTTGCATCTCCACACCACACACACACACACAGAGGAAATAACAGATTGACAGATAAGATTACATGTGCTTGGTAAATAAGGCTCAACTACTCGACTTCCTGCATGTAGAGACAAACTATAGCCCTGCATTTACCTGGAATATAAAACCCTCGGTCAGAAATAATTGTCTACCTTTCCATTATTCACCTCTATGCCTTCAGGCCACTAATTTAATGACGTTTTGTGACATCCGAATCTCACTCGCTCGTCTCTATTTCTACATGCCGATGAATGCATACTTTTTACAATCTCCCTTCCTCAACGGTGACACTGTGTTAGAACAGAGGAAAGTTTTGAGGAGAGGATTATTTTTTAATGCTGGAGAAATGTTCCAGAAAATGTTTGATTTTAACTTAACTTGTACAGAACATGAGTGCTTTCACACTAATTGACTAATTAGGGAACAAATGGGTCTCAGAGTAACCAAATAAATGATCCAACTAATATTATGTTACCCATTCAAAATAGTGTAACCTGTTTGGGGAGATGCAGAGAAACTATTTCCCCTGGTCCGAAAGTCAAGAACAAGGAGACAATTTAAAATTAGAGCTAGTCCATTCAGGAGGGAAATTGGGACATACTTTTCACACAGAGGATAGTGACAACCTGGAATTCTTTCTGTCAGAAAGCAGAGGATTCCGGAGTAATTTAAGTTTTCAAGGCTGAAATCAATGAATTTTTGTGAGGTCAGAGTGTCAAGGGTTATTATGTGAACAGGGTCGTGGGACAGTCAGCCATGATCCAATTGAGTGGTGGAGCAGGCTCGAGGAGCTGAATGGCCTATTCCTGTTCTTATGTACGCATTATTCTGACACCTGATATTCTGAGACCTGTGGCTCACACATACAAGTATTTGAGGGTGGCAGGACATGGGTCTCAGAGTTATAACAGCATTTATGGCACAGAATGAGGCCATTCAGCCCATTGAGTCCATTCTAACTGCCTGCAGACCATCCCAGTAGTTCCCCCCCCCGGCCCGCCCGATCAGTCCTCGTAGTCCTGCAGGTTTATTTTCTTTAAGTACCCATCCAATTTCCCTTTCAAAATATTTCCCATACCACCACCCTCGTGGGCAGTGAGCTCTGGGGTCATTGCCATTCGCTGCATTAAAGTTCTTCTTCACATTCCCCCTTCATCCAAAATCCTAAATCTTTATCGCCATGTCCTTGTACTATCAGCTAATGGGAACAGTTTTTCTTTGGCTAATCTATCCGAGCCTGTCATAATCTTATGTTAAATCTCCCCTGTCTCTTTTGCTCCAAGAAGAACAATCCCAGCCTTGCCAACCTAACCTTGCAGCTAAAATCCCCCAGCCCTGGAACTGCTCTGGTAAATCTCTTCTGCACCTTCTCAACGACCCTGACATCCTTCCTAAAGTATGACAAGTTGATGAAGCTTTTAGAAAAGCACATGGGAATTAGCCCTTTCATCATTTCTGTGGCAGCTGAGGTGCGAGTGCAGGGCAAGGAAAGGAATCTTCTCTTTTGGTTGAAGGCAAATGAGAGTACACTGTAGAAAGGAGTCTTTTTAATTTTCCAACAAAAGATTTTTTCAACTCAGGAAAATGCCAAATCACAAGAATAACAGTGAAGGACTTTCTTTAGCTCAGAATTGACGACACTGAAACCAGTCTGGAGAGATCCCACCGGAATCTGGTGCCTTGGCTGTCAACTTGCCCTCCCTGCCTGTTGGAAATTCAGTCTCAGCTTTAGAGCACCCAACCTGAGTGTTCTAGTCAACTCTAAACCCTGCTACAAAGTCCGCAACTGGAGTGTCACCAGGACAGCTAGGCCCAGATACTCACCTGGAAAATATAGAAAGAAATCAAGAAGATCGCATTTGTGTACCTCCTTTCACATTTTGGGCTGCCACAAAGCATTTTGCGGTCAATGAAGTACCTGTTTTGAAATGTGGGACGGATTCTCCGACCCCTCACCGGTCGGAGAATCGCCTGGGGGCGGCGTGAATCCCGTCCCCGCCGGCCGCCGAATTCTCCGGCACCGTTGATTCGGCGGGGGCGGGAATCGCACCGCGCCGGTCGCGGCCGCTCACAGCCCCCACCCCCCCTCCCCGGAGTTTCTCCGGCCCGCAATGGGCCGAAGTCCCGCTGGTTCTATGCAGGTCCCGCTGGTCTAAATTGGACTAGGTCCCTTACTGGCGGGACCTGGCGACGCAGCGCCAAAGATCTTCCACGCCGGCCGGCGGGGCGCAATCCACTCCGGCGCCGGCCTAGCCTCTGAAGGTGCAGAATCCTCCGCACCTTTGGGGCCGGAGTGGTTCATACCACTCCGTCCCGTCGGGACCCCCGCCCCGCCGGGTACGGGAGAATCCCGCCCGTGGTCACTGTTATCAATTACGAAACACTGCAACCAATTTGCACAAAGCAAATCCCCCAAAATAGCAAGAGATAACGATTAGATCAGGGGTGGGCAAACTTTTCCGTGCAAGGGCCGCATTCAGAAATTCACAATTCACAAAGGGCCGCATAGTATATTAAGTAAAATAATTACTTCACCTGGTTATGATTCTGGGCGCCTCATATAGAACATAGAACAGTACAGCACAGAACAGGCCCTTCGGCCCTCGACGTTGTGCCAAGCAATGATCACCCTACTCAAGTCAACGTATCCACCCTATGCCAGTAAGTAACCCAACAGCCCCCCCACCCATTAACCTTTAAAAAAAATTTTTAAAAAAAATAAAAAAAAATTTTTTTTTAAAAATTTTTTTTTTTTTTTTTTTTAATGACTTGGTGGGCCGCAGAAATACCTTTGGCGGGCCGCATGCGGCCCGCGGGCCGTAGTTTGCCCACCCCTGGATTAGATAATCTGTTATAGTGATGATTGAGGAACAAATATTGGCCGGAACAACAGGAAGAGCTCTCTTACTCTTCTTTGAGATATTAGTGTGGAATCTTTTATGTTGACCAGAGTTGGCAGATGGAGGCTTGATTTAACCTCTCACTTGTTTTTTTTTAAATATAAATTTAGAGTACCCAATTCATTTTTTCCAATTAAGAGGCAATTTAGCGTGGCCAATACACCTACTATGCACATCTTTGGGTTGTGGGGGTGAAACCCACGCAGACACGGGGAGAATGTGCAAACTCTACACGTACAGTGACCCAGAACCGGGATTCAACCTGGGACCCTCGGCGCCGTGAGGCAGCAATGCTAACCACTACGCCACCGTGCTGTCCTTTAACCTTTCACTTCTAAGTTTTCAATGGCTTCATTGCCACTTGCTGCAGTATTTCTTCCAAATCTTCTTCCCCTCCTTCCTGGCCTGCGCCATCCCTTTTTTGAACCCAATCTGTGCCCCAGTTCTGTCCACCCTCCCTCCTCTCTAACTTTGGCACCAGAGGCTATGATTTCCTTGCCTCATAACGAAGATGTCACTTAAAGTAAATGCTGTTTATGAAATTTGAACTGGACATTAATAAAGGCCCCTGGTTAGACACTGGCCTATCAGTGATGGGTGGAAGAAAACACTGTGGCCATGAGATTCGGCCTGAGGTTAAGAGTATTGTGTTTGTTCGTGGGAGCTGGAAGGCGATGGGAAACAGTTGAGGGATGAGGAGGGGAAGAAGAGGAGGGAATGCAGGAGGGGAGAGAGAGAGAGGGAAGGGGCAGAGCAGAGAGGAAGGGAAGGGAAGGACATAACAATCATTTTTATTTCTGAGGGCAAAACCTTTCAACTCTTTAGTAGAAAGGAAGCCCCTTTCTAGACCATTTGATGTGAGAGGGACAAGTTACTGTCAGTGTCCAAAGTTAAATCTATATTTCAAAAAAGCATTGGAATTAGACAGAAAGAAAAGGGCGATTGTTAACTTCTCCCCTTATGAGTTTGCTCATTTCTGCCTTGTGACTTTAACATCTTCTGGCAATAAGCAATGAAGGGTTTTGCCTCAGATTTTGTCAAAGAATTGACTTGACAAGGGCTTTACCCTCTCATTATACATCCCGACAGCTCACATGTATCAGGTTTATAAAGGCAAGCAGTTATTTTGGTTTTCAAGGTAACTTAATCCTAATATTCCGGGACACATAGGCACCAGCGACTGAGGTTCGTGAATGGTGAGTAGAATGTATTCATGAGCCATTCCATTCATTTCCATGCAATGGAGAGTGGGTAATGGTGCTTTCATCTTCTTGCCAACCTTTATCTGACAGAATCAAATGTCAGGAAACCTTTCCTGCCTGCCAGCCCTCAGCATTTGAAATCCATGTGTGTGTTACTTATTTCAGAAGTGCTTGACGGTTTGTTCCCAGGATGGCTTTTTGGTGTCTGTTACTCCCCATAGGTTAACCTCAGTCGTGGGGTTTACGTTTTCAGAGAATCAGGACTATTTCCTTCCGATACCAGAATCCTGCATTGGTGCGAGTGTCTACTGTGTTTCTACAGTCACAGGATTGGTGGTGGTGGGGGGGGGGGGGGGGGGGGGGGAGGAACAATCTTGACACAAATTCTGCCCCAAATTAGGACAGTATTCAGAAGCAATTTTCATCCATCTCACATTTCCACTCAAACCTATTTGGCAATCACCAATAGTAAAGTCTGCCATGATCGGGCAACGCTTTAAAACATAATCTTTTTCAAAAGTTCAAGGACAGACAATATAACTTGGATGTTTTTGAGATTAGTAACTTGGTGCAGTTTGATCAATGCAGGTGAAAATGGCTAATCACCAAAAATAACATTTTTAATTGTATACAGGTATCTCGTCTACTACCTGTGAATAATCCAATTTCAACTAATTGAAAATGACTTAATAATATCATACAGACCTGTGAGCTAGTTACATTGGGATGCAGTAGCCAGTTTCTTAGTTTAAAAGTTTTTGAAGCTATGCCTATTATTGCCCCTGCACCGAAACAAGACCTGCAAACGGGTGCAACAATAATTTTTAAACTAGCATAAAAGGTTGCAGAAATTATATTTGTGCTGAGCACAGTTTGTGTTTGAAATTGCATGCACTTTTACACTGCTTTGGCCAAGTTTGCACTGATGGAACTGAGAGGAAATGTCAGACCACCGTTCCTAACAACAAGCATGAATGTGGCATGAGTGAAATTGTTGTGTAAATTCTTAACTGCAAGTTAATCCCTCTGCTGCTGCCATTGTGCTAAAGGCCTTCCAAATCTGAAATCATTAGCACCGGCTCTTTTCAAAGCCTCCAAGCCATGGAATCTGGCTGCATATAAGGAGGCCACTCGGCCCACCGTTCATGTTCTGCCTTTTTGAAAGAGCTATCCAATTTGATCCCTTGATTTTCCCATTGTTTGACAAAGCACCTTGGCTGGAGTTCCTTTCTTTTTGATACGCTAGAGTCAACTTTACATTTTTACTTAATTTCTATTATAAAGGATATGATAACAGGACATTTGAAAATATCAGTAGGGTTAGACAAAGTCAGCATGGATGATGAAATGGAAAACATGTATGACAAACTGTCATAACCCACATGGGACGTACGAGGCGGCAATGATTAAACCCCCCAAGTGCCTCACCGAATACGAGCTCCCCATTAAAGGGGGCAGGGAACCCTAAACATGTAAAGTTATCATCTGTATAAAGTCGGCCAGTTTTGGTACCGCCAGGAGAGACCCGGCTGGTCCCTTTTGAACAAAGAACAAAGAAAAGTACAGCACAGGAACAGGCCCTTCGGCCCTCCAAGCCTGTGCCGACAATGCTGCCCGTCTAAACTAAAATCTTCTACACTTCCACTATTCCCATCCTATTCATGTATTTGTCAAGATGCCCCTTAAATGTCACTATCGTCCCTGCTTCCACCACCAACCTCCGGCAGCGAGTTCCAGGCACCCACTACCTCTGTGTAAAAAAACTTGCCTTGTACATCTCCTCTAAACCTTGCCCCTCGCACCTTAAACCTATGCCCCCTAGTAATTGACCCCTCTACCCTGGGGAAAAGCCTCTGACTATCCACTCTGTCTATGCCCCTCATAATTTTGTAGACCTCTATCAAGTCGCCCCTAAACCTCCGTCGTTCCAGTGAGAACAAACCAAGTTTATTCAACCTCTCCTTTTGTGCTATGTGAATAATAGTAATTGCAATTTCCTTTAAACCACTTGATGTAGACTCCTTTGTGGTCTACAAAACAAACCAACCAGAGTATATTGAGGATGTAAATAGTCGAATAGATATGGGAGAACCCATGGATGTGGTGTATTTGGATTTTCAGAAAGCTCTTGATAAAGTCTCACATAAATTTAAAGCGTATGGAATTGGGGCTAATATTCTGGCATGAATTAAGAATCAGTTAGCAGGCAGGAAACAGAATAGGAATAAATGAGTCTTTTCTGGAGTGGACGGCAATGACTAGTGGGGCATCACAGGAATCGGTCCTTGGGCCCCAGCTATTCACAATATGCCAATGATTTGGATGAGGGAATCAAATGTAATATTTCCAAGTTTGCTGACAACATAAAACTAGGTGGAATTGTGAGTGGTGAGGAGGAAGGAAAGAGGCTTCCAGGTAATTTAGACAAGTTGAGTGAGTGGGCAAATATATGGCAAATGCAATATAATTCGGATAAATCTAAAGTTATCCACTCTGGTTTGAAAAACAGAAGGCAGAGTATTATTTCAACAATGATAGAATGGGAAATGTTGATGTACAAAGGTACCTGGGTGTTCTTGTATGCCAATTATTGAAAGCAAGCATGCAGGTGCTGCAAACAATTAGGAAGGCAAATGGAACATTTCTTTAGCCAAATAGTATGCTGGCCTTCATTGCAAAATTATTTAAGCACAGGAACAAGGATGTCGTACTGTATCTGTACAAGGCCTTGATAAGACCATACCTGGAGTATTGTGTGTAGTTTTGGTCACCTTGCCAAAGAAATAATATGCTTCTCATAGAGGGAATGCAGCGAAGGGTCGTCAGACTGATTCCTGGCTTAGCAGGATTGTGGTATGAAGAAAGATTGGGTTGACTAGGTCTGTATTTATTGGAATTTAGAAGAATGGGGGGGGGGGGATCAAATTGAAATGTGTAACGGTCTGGACATACTAAATGCAGGGATGATGTTTCCCACGGCTGGGGGACCTAGGGCAAGGGGTCAGAATCTCAGGATACGGGTGAAGAGGTAGAATTCCAAATGGACTACAGAAGATACAAAATGGATGCTGCCTGATATAAAATGGACACTGTCAATGTTCTTGACCCTATGTTATTATCAAAGTCTGCTGCTGAAGTAGTAAAGCTTTGTGCAAAACAAGTGATCCACAACCGGATGCATCCGGAGAGACAATGAGCCGTTGGCAATCTTTGCACAATGTCTGTATTCTTAGCTACTTGCAACTGACAAAGGGGCCCCAAATTAAGGAACTAGCAAGGAATGAGGAAGAATATGTTCAACGTGGCTGAACTATTGACCCCATGATTTTATGTAACCGTTATCTATGTAATGAATTGATCGGGTACGGCAAACTGCCAATTAGAGGCCATAGGAGCTAACTTGTAGCCATTTATGGAATTGAAGATGCATGTTATGAATTGTGACGCGAACAGAATTGATTGGGTATATGTAAATGCGAATGCAAACTAATTCCGCTTTCCTTCTGTATATTAACCCAGTGCGACCTCAGCTCAGGCGAGAAAAGGTGCTGCACAGACCGTGGGGGTCAAAGGCCTTTTCTCCCAGAGCTCTGAAAATTAATAAATTGCTTCTTTACTCACTCAAAGGTCTATTCGTGAATATTTTCACCTACACGAGGTAGGCCATTTAAGACCAAGATGAGGAAATAGTTCTTCACCTAGAGGGTGGTGAACCTGTGGAATTCTGTACCACAGAAGTCTGTGGAAGTCGAGTCACTGAATGTATTTAAGAAAGAAATAGATTTCTGGACACTAAAGATGTCAAAGGGTATGGGGAGAAAATGGGAGTGTGGCGTTGAGATAGAGGATTAGCCATGATCAAATTGAATGTCTTGATGGGCCGAATGACCTGCTCTTGTGTTTCTTACTCTACCTCACGACCCCACCCCCTAAATCCTGCCATCTGTGACTCTTGTGCTGGGCATGCACCCCTGTTTACCCTTTGAACCACACGGAAACACCATTTGGAGCAACGGATTTGTTGGAACAGATGGCACACACAGGAACAGGTCAACACAAAATGCTGCTGCTGTTGGAAATCTGAATAAAACAAAAGCAAAAGTGGTAATAATTGCAAGGTTCTGGGAATGGAAGAGAAGGGGATTAAGGTAATGAAGGACCTGTTTCTGGGAGGGCGATTTACGAGTTTCGGGGGGGGGGGGGGGTGGTGGAGAGGGGGTTTGTCTCGGCGATTTACAGGAGGAATTTGGAGGGGGATAGACTGTCCATGGAGCGGGTTGAGCTGAAGTGGGAGGAAGTATTGGGGGTGGTGCTGGGGTTAGGTATGTGGTGTGAGGTGCTACGGAAGGTAAGTGCCTCGACTTCATGCGCGTGGCTAGGGCTGATACAGCTGAAGGTAGTGTACAGGGCGCACCTCACAAAGTCCAGGATGAGCTGGCTGTTTGAAGGGGTGAGGATATCTGTGAGTGATGTGGAATGGGCCCTGCAAGGGGTGGGTGGGGGTGGGGGGGAAGCGAATGGTTGGGTTCCACAATTTTTGGCGTTTGTTTATCATGCACTTTTGGGAGTTTGTTACTGTTGAGACTTTGGGAGGGGGGTTTGGATTTTTTTTGTGAATTATAAACTGTTGAAAATTTGTTGAATAAAAATACTGGGAAAAAAGTGGTACAAATACTCAGTGGGTCAGTATCTATGGAGAAACACTGAGCTAGTATTTCATAATCATTCATTAAAACAGAAACAGGCCATTCAGCCCAACCACTCTATGCTGGAATTTATGCTCCACTCTCACCCCCTCCCATCTTTCCTCATATAAATCGACCAGCGTAACACTTTATTCCCTTCTATCCCAATTGCTTGTCTTGTTTCTCCCTTACATTCATCTGTACTACTCATTTTAACCACTCCCTGTGATAGTGAGTTTCCCATTCTTACCACTGTTTGGGTAGAGGTTTATCCTGAATTCCCTATTGGATTTCCTAGTGATTATTTTATATTTAAGGCCTCTAATTGTGCTCTGCCTCACAAGAAGAACCATTCTCCCTATAGCCACTCTATAAAAACCTTTTCTGATTTTATAAACCTCCATTGGGTCACCCTTAGCCTTTTTTCAAGAGAAAGAGACCCAGCCTGTCGATCCTTTCCCAATATGTATATTCCCGCATTTCACTCTTGTTTGAAGGGTTCTGACATGGCTGATAAGTTCAGTAAGGATACCACACCGCTGATGATACTTCTCCAGGGCTTTGAAGTACCTGTTGAAGGTTGTCCATGACTCCAGTCTATACAGGAGCATGCATCGGGATCACTGTTGCTTGGTGAAACATGACTGTAATCCTACGTTTCAGTACCTCATTCTCCAAACCCTTCTACAGTCAGCTAAAGGCTGAGCTGGCACATTGGAGGTAATCAGCCACGTCTGCCTTCGTCGAGAGCAGGCTCCCAAGATACGGAAAATGACCCACATTTGCCACATCTCGCTGTTTTGATTTTAATCGGTGGGAAGGGGAGGGGTGATGAGGAGGAGTTGTGCTGTGGGAGCTGGTTGGAAGAGGAGTTTTCCAGGTATTTTGTGAAAAGGTGTATTTCCTTACATGCTTCAGAGAAGCAGTTAACAATCATCTGCAGATCAGTTTCTGACAGAGCGCGCACACAAATATTCTTAATTGTGGTCTGACCAAGGTTCAGTACAGGTTTAGTATAACTTTCCCACTTTGCAATTCTATCCCTCGGGAACTGAAACTTAGGCGCTTAATCTGTTTGTTTTTATGGCCTTGCTAACCTATGGCACAATTTTTAGTGATTGATGTATTTTGCACTCAGTGATCCCTTTGTTAGCCAACCTATGCTTGCGCCTTCCAAGTGATAAGTGACTTCTATTCTTCCTACCAAAATGTACTACCACAAGCTTATCTGTGTTGAACTTCATTTGCCAATTATTTGGCCATTCTGCAAGTTGAGTAATCTCCTCCTCTAATTTGCTGCAGTCCTCAGCATTGACCATCTCCCTCAATTTGGCGTCATCTGCAAACTTAGACATTGCGCTTTTGATTCGAAAGTCCAAATGGTTATTGTAAATTGTGAACAGCAGTAGTCCCAGCACTGATCCTTCTGGAACACCACTTGCCACCTTCTGCCACTCTGAATAACTACTCGTCACTCATGCTTTCTGCCTTGAAGCCAGTTAGCAGGCAGATGGGAACCTTGCCATCACCAACTCCCCCTTGAAGTTGCATAACAGCCTGAGTAAAAACAATATCGCCATCTCCCCCCCCCCCCCCCCCCCCCCCCCCCCCCCCCCCCCCCCCCCCCCCCCCCCACCACCACCACCACCAATAGCACTGTGGGTGTATTTATACCACATGATTCAAGAAGGCACCTTATCACCAGCTTCTCAAGGGAAATTAGGAATTGGCAATAAATATTGTCATTGCCAGGGATGCCCACATGCTATTTTTATACTGTAAACTTCCATGTAGTTTGCTAGAGTGTGCCTGCTCAGGCAACTTTGAAGATTGTGCTTGTCTGTACAATGTGTCCGGGGTAGAGAAAAATATAGCCCGCAGCACCGCAGAATTTGAGTATTTGACAGAACAGCAAGTTCTCACGTCGGACAGAATGGAGGATGATGACAGCTTTTGACTTGCATCTTAAATTCCTCCTCAAAATGCTCCACTTGCTGAAAGATCCGACGCAGTAAAAGCCGATCAACCAGCAAAGTTACATTCTAACGTTCTCTTTCTTTCTGCTGTGTGGTAGAACTATTGAACCTTGATACAAGGACCTGAAAGCAAGGTAAATATCTCCACACTCTTTACTCTGGCCTGGATTCAGGGCCGGCAAGAGCCCTGCTCAGTTAATACTTTAAAGGTATCTGTTGGTTTGGGGAATTTTAGTTTGGGCGGACTCACTCGGCTTCCTGAATGGACTGAGTCTAATCTGAACACTCGCACACTGTGCAGAATGACGCACTGACTTCAGGTTGTCTTTGCACTGAATTAATCTAAGAAATCTCTCTGGCGGTCTTCGTGGACAAATGTTTAACTGTGCTGTGTCAGGCATGGCTCAGTGGGTCAGGGGATCACCTCCTGCTCTTGGATCCTAAGCACGTGACTCCAGTCTTACACTTTCGTAGGATTCAACGACCAGAGAGATTGGATTAAGTTCAAGATAGAACATTTAAACAGTGTGTTTTAGCAAGAGGGTGAGAGAATAGTGGAACAGAAGAAAATGGCAATCAGGCTGGATTAACTTCTATTCGAAATAAACTTGATTTCTGTGCCATGGTGACTCTTAGGCAAAAAGGTTTCTGGGCTATTAGCTCCAGCGTTGGATTAAGGAAACATGCGGCCAGGACATATGGAACAATGGTCAGCAACTGCTTCCTACTGGCCAATATTTATCTTTCAACCAATCTCCATGAAATAGATTATCAGACATAACCAGCAAGACCTGGACAATATCCAGGCTTGGGCAGACAAGTGGCATGTAACATTCACACTGCACAAATATCAGGCAACACACATCTCTGGCAAGAAAGAATCTAACAACCACCCCTTAACATTCAATGGCATATGGGCAGCATGGTGGCACAGTGATTAGCACTGCTGCCTCATGCCGCCGAGGACCCGGGTTATGTCCCAGCCACGAGTCACTGTCCGTGTAGTGTTTGCACATTCTCCCCGTGTCTGCATGGGTCTTACCCCCACAAACCAAAATGATGTGCAAGGTAGGTGGATTGGCCACGTTAAATTGCCCCTTAATTGAAAAAAAAAGAATCAGTTACTCTAAATTTAACATTCAATGAAATTACCATTGCTGACTTCCCACTATCAACATCCTGGGGGTTACCATTGACAAGAAACTGAACTGGACTAGCCATATAAATATTGTGGCTTCAAGAGTACGTCAGAGTTCAGGAATACTGTGGTGAGGAACTCACCTCCTGACTCCCCAAAACCAGTCCACCATTTACAAGGCACAAGTCAGCAGTGTGATGGAGTACTTGCCCTTTGCCTGGATGAGTGCTTGACACCATCCAGAACAAAGCAATCCACTTAATTGTCACCCCACCCACAAACAGTCAGCCCCTCCACCACCGACACACAGTAGTAGCATTGTGTAGATGCACTGCAGGAATTCACCAAGGCTCCTTCGGGAGTATCTTCCAAACCTACGACCACTACCGTCGAAAAGGATCAGGGCAATTAATACATGGGAACACCACCACCAGCTGGAAGTTCCCATCCAAGCAATTGACCATCCTGACTTGGAAATATAACGCTATTCCTTCACTGACGTTGGGTCAAAATCCTGGAACTCCCTCCCTAACAACACTGTGGGTGTACGTGCATCACATGGACTGCAGCGGTTCAAGCAAGCAGCTCACCGCTTTCTCAAGGGCAATTAAGGATAGGCAATATATGCTGGCCACATCCGTTGAATTAATTTTTTAAGAAGCCCATTGTTGCATGGGACAGTGTTTGTGGGAGCTTGCTGTGCACATTTCCATTATGTTGCCATAATGAATTCACTTCAAAAGTACTTAATAGACTATAAAGTGCTTTGGGACATCATACGAATGTTCAAAGCACTACATAAATACAAGGTTGTTATTTTCACTAGAATATGTAAACTATTTATGTCATAACTCTGGGCCTGTAGGTGAGGCTCTAACCTGGGGCAAAATTCTCCAAAACCGGCAACAACGGCCTTTGACGCCCGCCGCCCAGCTCCGGGGCTGGCCGAAAGGCCTTCGCCGGTTCGCGCATGCGCCAGTTCGTCAGCTGCCGCTGACGTCACCACCGGCGCATGCGCGCTGGGGGATTCTCTTCCGCCTCCGCCATGGTGGAGGCTGTGACGGTGGCGAAAGAAAAAGAGTGCCCCCACGGCACTGGCCCGCTCGCCGATCGGTGGGCCCCGATCGCGGACCTGGCCACCGTGGGGGGGTCCGATTGTCCCGCGCGCACCCCCCCCAGGACCCCGGGGGCCCGCTTCGTCGCCGATCCCGCCACCACCAGAGGTGGTTCAAACCACGGCGGCGGGAGAGGCCTCCCAGCGGCGGGACTTCGGCTCATCGTGGGCCGGAGAATCGTCGCAGCGGGCTCGCCGATCAGTGGGGCAGGGTCGAAGAATCGCCCGGGGCCGCCGAAAATCCCGCCCCCGCCGTGGCAGAGATTCTCCGCCACCCGGGAATTGGCGGGGACGGGATTTTCAGCGGCCCCGGTCGATTCTCCGACCCTGCGGGGGGGGGGTCGGAGAATTTTGCCCCTGGTTTTGTTGAATTGGTAGGAGATCTTTTACGTAGGAGAAAAGCAACATGTCTCATTCCTGACCTAATTCTTATCCTTAACCTAATTCCCATGCCTGACCCTAGTCGCATGCTAGACATCTGACCTCAGTCCCATTCCTGATCCTTATCCCATTCATTGGATGCCAGACCCCTGGCAAAATAAACCTTGTAAATTCAATAAGTCAAGCATTTGCAAAGGGTTTATTTTGAAGCAGTGAAAGGAAAGGTTGAGTGCCAGATTCACAATGACATTAGATCATAAGAAATTGGTATGTTACTTAAAGACTTGAAATTGCCATTGATGCAGCCACTGCTATCACTGGTGTTTACCTGCAGTTTAGTGGTAGCATTCTTGCCTCTGAGGCAGAAGGCTATGGTTTCAAGTCTAACTGAAGGGATCTGAGCAAATAGTTCAAGCTGACACTCACAATGCAATAAGGAGGGAATCTGCACGGAACTCAGAGCCCATCTTATTCGCTCGGATGGATGAACTTACCAAGGTTCCTGGGCAGCACATTCCAAGCCCACGACTGCTACCATCTAGAAGGAGAAGGGCTGCAGACGCAGGAAATACCACCATCTAGAAGTTTCCCCTACTAGTCACTCAACATCCAGACTTGGAAACTGTAGTGGCAATGTCAGGGGTAGCATTCAACAGGAAATCAGAGATACATGTGATAAAAGAACAACTGTGATTATGGGTGACTTTATTCTGCATATAGATTGGGTGAGTCAAATTAGTCACAGAAAATAGAGGAGGAATTTCTAGAGTGCATACGGAATGGTTTTGTGGACCAATAGGTTGAGGAACACGCGAATAGGCTATTTGGAGTAGGTATTGTGCAATGAGAAAGGATTCGTTGGCAATCTAGTTGTGAGAGGACCCTTGGGGATGAGTGACCATAATATGGTAGAATTCTTTTTCAAGGTGGATAGCGAGGAATCAAGGGATATGAGGGGAAGGCGGGATCAGGGCATTGAATTTGATGATTAGCCCTGAATATAATGAATGGGCAGAGCAGGCTCAAAGGGCCGAATGACTTATATTTTTAATATATGTTTCTATCATCGTTCCTTCACTGTTATTGGAACTCCCTAACCGCTCTTTGCAGGAACCTACACCACATGGACTGCAGCGGCTCAAGAAGGCAGCTCACCTCCACTTTCTTGAGCATAATTATGGCGATAAATGCTGGCCTAGCCAATGACACCCAAATCCTATGAATGAATGTAAAAGACTCCATTGCTTTATTTCAAAGGAAGAGCCAGGGAGTTCTCACTAGGTGATTCTTGCTGGCAGTTTCTTCCTTCCTTCTTTGGTCTGATCTGGTCAGTCAAGGTCACCTTCCCGTCAAGTTTTCACTCCTCAGATGCCCAACGTGGTCTATTTTTATTCCCTCTTGGCAATCGAACCCGGATCTCTGGCGCTGTGGAGCAACAGTGCTAACCACTGTGTTACCATGCCACCTAGGTGCATATCAATCGGATCGATTATCTCTTGCTGGCCAATTGACAGGGCAGGTCCTGACATGTCTTGACAGCCTGTCTGGCCTTTAGAGTATTCCAACTTGGCTGTTTCAAAATCCTTTTTTAAAAAACATTTTATTGCAAACTTGTATCAAAGCAGCAAGTAAACACCCCGGGAAACATACAATCACCCTACGACGAATAGCTCCTCAAACACGGTCACAAACATACCCCACCTTTTCTCAAACTCCCCGCTGAGCCCCTTAACTCATGCTTTGTCTTCTCTAACCTCAGGAAGTCGCACAGGTCACCCAACCATGCTGCCACCCCCTGTGGTGACGCCGACCGCCACTCCAGCAAACTTCGTCGCCGCTGTTTCAAATTCCCATAGGGCTGCGTGCTGGAGTGACTATGACTTGGTTTAAAGTGGCCAATTCTGTAATTTTAAATACCCAATTTAATCAGGCCTAAAACTAAGCCATACCAGGTTACCATAATGCATATTAAAAATAGCAGAGAGAAAAACATCAAATATACTGAGCATTTGGGCACTTATAAATATTAACTTCATCGCTTCTATCACTGGGCAGACAAGTCTCTCATCCCCTCCCTCCCTTCAGTCTCGAGCCCATGATGATCTAACCTTCCCTAGCTCAATGGCCAGACTGCCCAGCACCACACAGTTCTTCAGCAGCTCAAACCACACATCACAAAATTCCTATAAAAACCCTCATTCTTTTAGAGGTTTCTGAAAGAATCTATTGTGCTGCATGGATAGAGCTTCAGTTTAAAATGAGAGAAAGCAAATTTTTTTTTCTGATAATATATTTATAACTAACACTTCTCATGCTCATGGCATCAAACAGAATGCTCAATGTATGGATTTTCAGCAGTGGGTCCTTGCCCCTTTTACAGAGAAATTAATATTCATTCACCCGGTGGGTTTCCTCTTTATTTTCCCCCCAAACTCAGGTGTGATTCTGTCGGTTGGTTGTTCCGAGAACAACTTGTGTTTATTTAGGAATCATTTAACAGATATATATGCCCCAAAATGCTCAGGCAGAAGCATCAACCGGCCAAAAATAGACATTTGGGCTGAACGAGATTTTAGGAGGCATGACCAAAAGCAACGTCAGAGAGACTGTTTTTTAAAAGAGCCTTAGAGGGAAAGAGGGACTAAGAGATTTAAGGAGGAAGTTCCAGATCTTAAGGCCTGGGGAATTCAAGATACAGCCACCAGTGGTTGGGTAAAGGGAGAGAAGGATGTAGTATGACCAGAGATGGAGAACCAGATGGGCTGTTTTACATGTTGGAGAAGATTGCCAAAATAGAAGGGGCAAGGTTTTGAAAAGATTTAAACATAAGGATCAGAATTTTTAATTTTAACACGTATCTCACCATCCTTTATCTTCCATCCTTTTTCCCTTCCCTTCTTTTCTCTCCCCTTCCCTTCCCTTCCAGGGGCAGCATGGTAGCAAGTGGATAGCACTGTTACTTCACAACGCCAGGGCCTCAGGTTCGATTCCCGGCTTGGGGCAGTGTCTGTGTGGAGTCTGCACATTCTCCCTATGTCTGCGTGGGTTTCTTCCGGGTGCTCCGGTTTCCTCCCAAAAGTCCCAAAAGATGTGCTGTTAGGTGAATTGGACATTCTGAATTCTCCCTCTTTGTACCCGAACTAGTGCTGGAATGTGGCGACTGGGGCATTTTCACAGTAACTTCATTCCATGCCTGTAGGTAAATGGGTAACCAGCTCATTGCTTCAGATAGGGAGTCAGAAGGTTGGGGTTCAAGATTTGAGCACATTTAAGCTGACGCTCTCAGTGAGATACTGAGGGGGTGCTGCTGTCACAGGTATTCATCCCTTGGATGAGATGTGAAACTGAGCCACCTGTCTACACTCCCAGGTGGACAGCACTCTTTCAAAGATGATGGGCCAATACTCATTCCTCAACCAACAACAGTAAAAGCAGATTGTCTCCTCATTTATCATATTGTTGTTTATGAGAATCTGCTGTGCACAAATTGTCTGCCAAACTGCCGACATTACAACAGGGACTCCACTTCAGAAATACTTAATTGCCTGTAAAGTGCTTTTGGACATCCCGAATTGTAACTGCTGAGAAATGATGCGACTGCTGGAACGACCCTCTGATATCCCACTCCTGATAGGATGGGACTTGGCCTCTGCTGGTTGCCCAGCGACCCTGCAAAATGAGCAACTTTCTTCAGTAAGAGCAAAAACCTCTCTATTGGCAGGTCACATCAGTCCATAGTGTGTCTATCGTTCACAGAGCCTTTGATAAGCGCATTTTGTTATTTGATCCTGAACGTGGGAGCTCTGAGAGCAAGAATTTGGGTTTGGAGATCAGTGGGCCTCACAGGGTTTAGAAATGCCTGCCTGCCTCAATGACTGCTAATGCTTCAAGCTCTGCGTTGCAGTTTGCACATGAAAGTAACCTGGTCACTTCAAAATAATAACAGAGTTATCTCTTGTTCTGTGGGTCTGGAGAACTCTCCTGTATTGCATTGAAAAGAGAAGAGGGAAAACTATTCCCTGCGACTTGTGTTTCTTGAGTGCCTTTCACAACTCCCAGACAACCCAAATGCTTTACAACCAATGAAGTACTCTTTGAAGTGTAGTCACTGTAAGAAATGTGGCAGTCGATTTGTGCACAGCAAACCCCCATCAACATCAGTAAGATATTTATGAAGGAAATCTGTTTTAGGTATTGGTTGAAGGATTTATTGCCCAGGACATGGGGTGGAACTACCCACCCTACTCTTTGAATAGACCTTTTGCAACCAACCAACCAAGTGAGCGGGCAGAAGAATGGCTCCTCTGATGGTTGAGCGCTCCCTCAGTACTGTACCCAGTGTTGGCCTGGATTGGGAGCAGGGAACAGTGTAATAGGGAGAGAAGGGGATTTGACAATTGCACTATATCATCATAAGTGTTTGACAGGATCTGTCTTCCATTACAGAATATTGAACATCTTTGAATTAATGATCATTGGAATGGCATCTGCATAATACCTGTATTTTTCTCAGAGTTAGGCATAATCAGGCCCATAAATAGTTTGAATATGGAGAGAAGAGTTGGCATGAAGTCTGATTATTATTTTGTTATTTCTGCAGCGGTTTGGTGACATCATCTTTATGCAAATAAAGGTCAGAAGGATGCGCATGCTTTGGAGAGAGTTCAGAAGAGCTTTACAAGAATGGGTTCCAGGGATCAGAAACTTCAGTTATGAGGATTGATTGGAGAGGTTGGGACTGTTCTCCTTGGACAGAAGAGGGCTAAGTTGATTGAGACATTCAAAGTCATGAGGGGGCTGCATAGAATAGATATGGAGAGACTGTTCCCACTTGTAAAAGGATCAAGAATGAAAAGACACAGATTTAAAGTGATTTGCAAGTGATTTGATGGCATTCAAGAGGGCATTAGATGATTATTTGAATAGAAAAAATGTTCATGGGCAACAAGAAAAGATATGGGAATGTCATTAAATCATAATGCTCCGTTGGAGAGCCTGTGCAGACATGATGGTCCAAATGGCCATTTTTTGTGGCGTAACAATTTTGTGAGATGGTGATAATTTTCTTGCAGTTTATGTGACACAGCAAGTCATGAAGTAGAAGATGATCTTTGTCCACTCCCTTCCCCATTATACCTAAGATCTGGACAAAACTCTTCCACTAAAGAGTGACTGATCGCGTTTCAATGAGCAGAAAGTTAAATATCATGCAGCGAACATCAACATACCACTGTACAGGGCAAAGCTGTTTCACTCAGCACTGGTGTTAGGGATTTGTAGTGTCATTCCCTACTTGGGTGGGATGCCCTCTGTACTAGCCTCAGCAGCCCCAGTGGGAAAGGTGGGCGCTGCTGAGGTAGGTCGTACATCAAAAGGGATGGGAAAGGGAAGTGAAAAGTGTAAGCTCTGGCAGCACAGAACATTCACCCATAATATGGAAACTTCCCCAGCAATGGCACTGTATCTGTGAATAATGTCGCCTCCTGCTATTTTCCCAACCCATCACCCAGGAAAATTCTGTCTCTTTATTTGGGGACTGGGGCGCAGACAGCTGCTTATAACTCTGATGTTCAAACGACACTGGGTGGTGAAGCTGCCTGGAGACGACAGCTTTTTCTAGTTTAAGCTTATTCCAGACTTGTTTTGTTTTATATATACCAGACTTTGGTTGTTAATATGCCAGTCTTTTTGGACAGATTCCAGCAAGCCCACAGCGTGTAATTACACTGTAATTAGAACTCAAAACGCTGGCAGAGCCTTTCTGAGAGGGATGAAGTATTTCAGGAGGAAAATGAATGAGGCAGGAGCCTATTTCCATTGGTACTGTGTGAGGGCAGTGCTTGCACACATGAAATTTCAAAAAGGCCGTCCTGTGTGTATAAAGTTTAAGAAATCGCGGGGATTTTTTAAGAGAGTGGGAGAGGCGTAAAGGGGGTTCCTGTTATCGAAAGAGCGCTTTCCTCGGTGAGGGCCCGCCTCCATGTGGTTGAGTTCTTGCTGCATGGTGTGTCATCTATCCTGGCGGATTGGGGAGATGGGGCCTAGCGGAGCCTGGTCCCTGGCGAGAGTTCCCGGTTGAGTTTGAAAATTGTCTGCCGTGTTTTGGAGGCTGGGAGTATCTGAGAGCACAGCGTATCCTGTCTTTGAGGCCGGGGGCCGGCTGAGCACACCAATCACTGGTCCTGTATTGTCTGGTTCTCAATGCCTGTCATGAGGGGTTGGAAGTGGCCGAACCGGTCGAGCCAGCCTCTCAACCGGGGCCAAAGCTGTGGACTGCCTGGGCGTCGGTGAGACGGCAGGTTGAACTTGGTGGTGTCTCAAGCTTCGATCGTTGGAATCCTTGAGAGATCATTAAAAGTGCTCGGTGATCCAGCTTTATTCTTTGCCTTTTCATGCAGCATGGAAGATGTCTTTATCCAGAGGTTTCCCCTGCGATTCCTCTGTATCCGGGATCATGTTGTTGAATATTGTTGCTGAATTTTTCTTCCTGCAGGGGTGTGTGAAATGTGGTGTGATAGCCTGTGTCGCTCATTATCCTGATCTAGCAAAATCATGTTGAGTCAATTATGGGATGTGTGCTTTTTGCACAATTTTACTCCTTTTGGAGAGGCTGAGTACAGCCGAAGCAGGGCGAGGGATTGAAGGGTTGGGGTTGGTAGGGTTAGTTCGTCCTCACTGAGACTGAGGATAGCCTCCCAGTTAAAGCTCATCTGTTCCAGGGTTTTTTTTCATTTGATTTTATTTATGATATTGTAGTTAAGAATCTGTGTCTTTATCCAATGATAGTCTGGGCAATTTTATTCTGGGGGAAGACTGGGCTCATCCCAACTCTTCCTTGGGGTTGAGGCTTGATTGTTCCTTTTTCTTTTTTCCCTTTCTCTGCGATTGGGTCTCTCTCTTTACTCCTTTTGATCTATTGGAATATGATGTGTCTTACAGGAGCAGATGAGACCAGTAGCTATGATTGGTTGTTTGGGGGGGGGGGTGGGGGGGGGGGGGGGGGGGGGGGGGGGGGGGGGGGGGGTTCCTTTCTGCAACGGTGGTTGCTTTGACTTAGTCTGGGGGTTATTTTTCTATGTCCTGCAACCTCACCTGGTTCTTAATCGGCAAGTGAGTCTCTTGAAGAAGAACCACCTCCCTGGAACACTTCATCAGCCCATTCAACCCCCTTTTATTCCAAGTCACTATCGTCACCGGGGTTTCTGACCCCCCCCTCCCCCGCTTATTTACATCCACCATCCCAATTCATCACAGAACCATCTCTGCCCGTTTTCTTTTCTTGTCCAAGCCCGCCCAAAATGACCACTCACTCTCCTCTGCCCCGCCATCGGCCAATACACTATCCACCCCACCTGCATCACCAGCAGCACTTCCTGTCCACCACACCCGCTTCCTCACCCCCCCCCCCACCCACCCCCACCCCAGCTAACTGTCGCAACCCCTCCTCCCATGTTGCTTCCGTTCACCAGCATGCTTGCCAGCGTGGCAACTCCTGCCTGAAGAACGAAACAACGGCCCTCACCCATATTGCCAACACTGCCCCCTTCCCCAACACTGCCGACCTACATCCAACCTTTGGAGGGATCTCGGCTTCGACCCCGACCCCCCCCCCCCCCCCCAACCCCCGACCCCCGCCACCTAGATGCTCCCTCTCCCCTAACCAACAGGCGATGAACACATCCAGGATTCCAACCCATCTCCCCCTTAACCATTATAAAATACCAGTGGAAATAGAACAAAACATTGGGAAATATTATACACACATTTTTAAAAAAACTTCAGAAGAACATTCCCCATCAAACTGATGTGTTGGGTATGCTGGGTCTCTGAGGACTGCGTTTACTATAGCATTGAGAGAGACAGGCTTCCAACACTTGAGGAAATGCAACTCTATTTTATTGAACTCTTAACTATTAAACATACTTTAACTGTGGGTTGACACTATGCTGAGTTGACTGGAGACCTGAGGCTAACCTGACCAGATTGTCTTACTACCACATGGTGGATGTTCGAGTTGTTGCTCACAGGCTCTGTCTGTCTCAGAGGCTGCATCCCAAGAGAGCGGGAAAACTAGTGCCCTCTGGCTTTATAGTGGCCGTGTCCTGTCTGGTGATTGGCTGCTGTGTTCTGTGTGTTCATTGGTCATCCTGTGTGTCAATCAATGTCTGTCTGTGCACCATCATATACTTGTGTGTATATTATGACACAAACCATGCTCTTTAATAAAACCGTGTATCTCTTCAGGTGACGCAAAATAATGCTCCCTCCCCTTAAAGGTCACCCAAAGTTTGGCTGGGTGCAGCACGGCAAACCAAATCTTATTTCGGAAAAGTACCACCGTGGCCCAATTAAAGCCAACCTGCTGCTTGGCCAGTTCGGCACCAATGTCTTGGTGTATTCGGATCCGCTGGCCCTCCCAAGTACAATCTCTTGTCATTCTCATCCACCTCAAAATCTGCTCCTTTACCTGGAATAAGTGCATCTTCACTAGCAACGCCATCAGTTGCTCCCCTGCTCTCGGCCTCTGCATTAGTGATCACTGCGTCTAATCCCCCTCCAGGGTCTTCATACAAACCCCTTTATCTACCAGCTTCGCCTACATCTTCGACACATCGTCCATGGCACTAATTCCCTCCACCCTCTCCAGCAGGATTTCAATGCGCAGATTCTGCCGCCTGGACCGATTGTCCCGGTCATTTTCAGCTCCTTGCAGGCCGCACCCAGCATTGCCACCTCCACTCCAATTAAACAATATGATCACTTTGGTCTTTGACCGCTCTTTCACCTCGCCCACTCTTTGCATCTTGCAATGCCAGGCGTTTCTCCACCCACTCCATGGCACCATGAAGAAGTGCAACCGCTGCCTCAATCACCCCTCAACCAATCCTCCTGCATCTTTAGCCAATGCCAATGTTCTCCTTTAATCATTCCCATCAATTGCCCCACTGGCAATGGAGTGGACAATGGTGGAGCCTCAATCTCCGTCATGTCTGCTGTAACTGCGCCACACAGACCCTCCACCTCCAACACTGTCTCCTTTTTCAACCTCTGCCGGGTGCAGTAACCCACCGACATTCCACCTTGGAGGAGAATTCACTTCCCACCACTTAATCCACAAATTTTGCAACCAAAGAGCCCATTAATCAAGCATAAAGGGACAAAATCGAAACCTTCAAGCAGGAGCTACCCCGCGTGCGATTGATCAGCACACAGCTGTCACCAGAAATTCTGTTGCTGATAGTCTAATGCCTGGAGGCCTTGTGTTCAAAACTTTGACAAAGGGTCATCTGGACTCAAAATATAAGGTCTTTTCTCTCCCTGCAGATGCTGCCAGACCTGCTGAGATTTTACAGCATTTTCTCTTTGGTTTCAGATTCCAGCATCCGCAGTAATTTGCTTTGATATAAATTTTGAGCTGGACCAAGCCCATCAAGATGCCTGGGCAGCAGGATTCTCTGCCATTGCCGGGATGCCCCAGGTCCAGGGGTAATCGATGGCACACATGTTGCCTTGCGTGCACCAGGGCATCAGGGAGCGCCCTTCATTAATAGGAAGGGGTTCCACTCCCTGAACATTTATCTCGGGTCCGACCACCACCTCAGGATTATGCACTTCCTAGGGAGTGTGCATGACAGCTACATCTGGGGACACTCGGAAATCCCCGACGTCTTCGAGAACCATCCCAAGATGACAGGTTGACTCTTGGGGGATAAGGGCTGCACACTGAGGCCCTGACTGATGACGCTAGGAGGCCGGAGACCGAGGTGAAGACCCGTTATAACGAGATCCATGTTGTCACCCGTGATGTCATTGAGTGGTGCTTCGGACTGCTAAAAATGCAGTTCCGAGTCCTGGGCCGCTCTGGTGGTGCACTGCAGTACACACCCCAGAGGGTCTCCCACTTTTTAGTGGTCTGCTGTGCCCTCCATAACCTGGCACAGCAGCGGGGCGAGGTGCTCGAGGAGGAGGAAGAGGGACATATAGACACATCTGAGGAGGAGGACGAGGAGGAACCAGTAAGGAGGGGCTGGAGGACGAGCCCAGGGATAACCCGTGGGAGCAGCCTGGGAAGGAGGACAGGTGGTGGTGGCAAGGGTTCTATCTTCCTACATGTAGTAGACATATCAATGCGCCTCAGCCGCTAACGTGGAGCCCAGGGAATGCTACGCAGGCTATCCTGTCCAATAGCAGTGAGAGGCTTTCCCTCTTCCCAAGTGCTCTGGAATTCCCTCAGAGGTGCCTGATGTGCATATTGAAATTATTACCATAAGTGTGAGCTTTGTGAACCTTAGTTTTGTTTTCAAAGCTACCCTGCAGGGCCATTCACAAGATGTTTCTTTAGCCGTAGCGTGGTTAGGATGTGGAACTTACTACCACAATGTGTAGGTGAGGTAAATCCATTTAAGGGGAAGCTTGATCAGTGGATGAAGGAGAAAATGATAGACGGATATGTTGATTGGGTGAGATGAAGAGGGGTGGGATGGAAGATGCTCGTCTGGAACACAAACACTGACATGGACCAATTGTGCTGAATAGTTGTAAATTCTATATAATTTTGGGAAAGAAAGGTCTATTTCCTGGAGTAGAGCACAAAGAAATCAAACATAATTTCAAAAGAAATCAAACATAATTTCAAAAGAAATCAAACATCATTTCAAGTACAGTACTGGGTGGTGCAAAAATTGAAATTGTGTGTCACAACATTTTTTTAACACCTTCTTAACAACTAAGTTGCTTGCTGGGCCATTTCAGAGAGCATTTAAGAGTTACTGTGGGTCTGGAGCAGGGGTGGTCAAACTTTTCCGTGCAAGGGCCACATTCAGAAATTCACAATTTTAAAGGGCCGCATAGTATATTAAGTAAAATAATTAATATTTAAAATAGACAAAATAAAAGGTTTTTAAAGAAAAAAAAAACAATAAATTTTTATTAATTAATATTTTAAAATAGAAACTTCACATGAAACACATGTTGTGCTGAGCAATGATCACCCTACCCAAGTCAACGTATCCACCCTATACCAGTAACCCCACAGCACCCCCCCCCCCCCCCCCCCCCCCCCCCCATTAACCTTAAAATTAAAAAAAAAATGTTTAAAAAAATTTTAATGACTTGATCTTGGTGGGCCGCATAAAGACCTTTGGCGGGCCGCATGCGGCCCGCGTAGGCCGTAGTTTGCCCACCCCTGGTCTGGAGTCACATATAGGCCTTATCGGGTACAGGTGGCAGATTTCATTCCCTGTAGGGAATTAGTGAATCTGATGGGCTTTCATAACAATCTGGTAGTTTCTTGGTTACCATTACTCCTTCATCAGTCAAGGTCTCTGGGTTACCAGTCTAGTAGCATAATCCCGCCAATACCCACGCAGAATACCCCCGGCCCAATCACCAGTGCACACAAAATGCTAGCTTGGCACCTTGGCAGTGCCAACCTGGAGGTGCTCCTGCCAGCTGGTCCCTTGGCAGTGCAAACCTGGACATGCCCTGCCAGCTGGCAGTGCCACCAGGACACCTTGACAGTGCCAGGCTGGTACCCAGCTGGCACTGCCAGGGTACCCAGGTGTAACCAGCAGTGACAGGGTACCATCCTGCCCAAAGGGCATGCACCTGGGGTCTCCAATCCTCTGAGAGAGCCCCATGAGTGCGTTCCATCAGGCCCCTGTTTTTGGGACCAATGCTGAACAGCAATCATCCAAGTTCCCCAAGACAAAGGGGATACATCCCTTGGTTACCTCGGGAATCTACACATTAAAGTAAGACTAGCTGTCTCGCTCTAATATGCAGTTTTGCTAAAAAGTGATCCCGCCCCCAATGGGTGGGATTTACATTTCAACGTCTCACCAGAATGCATTAGATCTCGCGAGGTGTTGCAAGCCGGGTAGATCCCGGGAGCGGGGCCCTCCGGCTTTTACTGGTCCCGCTGCACTGCGGTGAGCTGCTTTTCCGGTGCAACGTAGCCGTTGGCTCGCGCCCTCTGTCTCTGGAGCTCATCTGCAATGTTTGGCTGCAAAATTGGAGCTTTGCTTGTCCAGGGCTGGCCTTTTTATATCAGCTACTGGGACACTCCTTGTAAGGAGGTGATTTCCATAGGTCCTGAGGTCAAGTGAAAAGAACTTGTTGTTGGTAGTTTCCCGAGGCTCCCCACTGATTAGCTGTCATTTGCTGCCCCAACATCAGGGAACAGCTGGATATCTTTCTCTTGTTTGCTCTATATTCACATTGTTGAGTTGTAATTTGCTGGTGTTTCGTGCAACGTGTTACACCCTTGAATGTGGTCATGTAAAATATATTCGTTGAGCAGGGCACCAGACATGGCTCAATGGGTGGCATTTTCTCCTGTGATTGAAGGTGATTTAGCGGTTTGGATCAGTAATTGGCTAGCTGAAAGAAGACAGAGGGTGGTGGTTGATGGCAAATGTTCATCCTGGAGTTCAGTTACTAGTGGTGTACCGCAAGGATCTGTTTTGGGGCCACTGCTGTTTGTCATTTTTATAAATGACCTGGAAGAGGGTGTAGAAGGATGGGTTAGTAAATTTGCAGATGGCACGAAGGTCGGTGGAGTTGTGGATAGTGCTGAAGGATGTTATAGGATACAGAGGGATATAGATAAGCTGCAGAGCTGGGCTGAAAGGTGGCAGATGGAGTTTAATGCAGAAAAGTGTGAGGTGGTTCACTTTGGAAGGAGTAACAGGAATGCAGAGTACTGGGCTAATGGCAAGATTCTTGGTAGTGTAGATGAACAGAGAGATCTCGGCATCCAGGTACACAAATCCCTGAAAGTTGCCACCCAGGTTAATAGGGCTGTTAAGAAGGCATATGGTGTGCTAGCCTTTATCAGTAGGATTGCGTTTCGGAGCCACAAGGTCATGCTGCAGCTGTACATAACTGGTGCGGCCGCTCCTGGAGTACTGCGTGCAGTTCTGGTCACCACATTATAGGAAGGATGTGGAAGCTTTGGAAAGGGTTCAGAGGAGATTTACTAGGATGTTGCCTGGTATGGAGGGAAGGTCTTACGAGGAAAGGCTCAGGGACTTGAGGTTGTATTCGTTAGAGAGGAGAAGGCTGAGAGGTGACTTAATAGAGACATATAAGATAGTCAGAGGGTTAGATAGGGTGGACAGTGAGAGTCTTTTTCCTCGGATGGTGATGACCAACACGAGGGGACATAGCTTTAAATTGAGGGGTGGTAGATATAGGACAGATGTCAGAGGCAGTTTCTTTACTCAGAGAGTAGTAGGGGTGTGGAACGCCCTGCCTGCAACAGTAGTAGACTCGCCAACTTTAAGGGCATTTAAGTGGTCACTGGATAGACATATGGATGAAAATGGAATAGTGTAGGTCAGATAGGCTTCAGATGGTTTCACAGGTCGACGCAACATCGAGGGCCGAAGGGTCCGTACTGCGCTGTAATGTTCTATGTTCTATGTTCTAAGACTATAGAGTTGAGTCGCAATTGAGCAGTAACTCGCCAAAGCCTCTTCGGCAGCATCTCCGAAACCAACAGCCTTGTACAGCTGAAAAGACCAGTGCTTCACCAGCACCTCCAAATTCCTGTCTGTGAATTACTCACCATCCAAGAACGATGTCCTTGGGTCAAACACCTGGAGCTCTCACCCTAACAGTACTGTGAATACACCTACACCAGATGAACTCCAGCAGTTCTGGATGTTCAAGTGGGTCACCACCACTTTCCCAAGGGCAGTCAGGATGGACATCAAAATTGCCAATGATACCCTTTTATGTGAATGATTTTTGTTTTAAACCCAGGACTTGAGCCGATGAGCTACGCTGACACTAAAAAGGTAATGTTGAGGAAGTTCCCGACTTACAGCTTTTCTGAGACATCAAACCAATGCCCAATTGCCTGAATACCAATAGAGCATGGAGTCCTTCATGTGTCCTGACCACCATAGTTGACAGCCATCATCGCCAACCTAACTGGGATCTATCAGCACTGAGGCCAAATTGGTTGCCAGATTTACCCAACTAATGCAATTTGAAAAATAATGCATTGAACTGGGGGCAGTGCTGCAGGAATGATAAGGTGCTGTATCCATTAAAGCTCTTTGATTTTAATTTCCTGTTGAGGACTTGCTTAAAGTTGCTCCTTCTCATCCAATGTAGATATTGGTGTGGATAAAAGTAATTCCTGACATTAAGAGAAAGCTGCAGAGTTGCTAATTGAATATTGACTTTGCTAATGGGCTGGTGCACTAGTACCAGCATTGCCAACCACTTACAGTTACTGCGCCCTCTTGAAGCAGAGACGGGGATTAAAGAACAAGCTGTACACGGTGCCTTGAATACTGTTTCATGGTTAGCAGGATTTTTAAGTGAGCTTATTGATTAACTAAGGGGATTTTCTTTTGAGTCTCTGCTTCTATTTATGCCCAAGAGGCTTGTACTTCTTCCCCACGAACTCTGTTTAACAGCATCCCAGTAGAGGATGGAGCACCCGATCGATAGGTTGCTGCATAATTACTTTGCTTACTCTTGCGCAAAATGAAGGCCCTCAGATTGGTGATCGAAGTTCTTAAAAGACTAACATGGGAGTTTGAGAAATAATTTCATTCATTCTTAACTCTCGGAGCCTGTGCGAATCCTTTGGCTGAATAAATGACCCAGTGTTTGATGGCGTCTCTTGCAAATGACACTGGGTTCACTAGAGTACGTAGGAAATATCTTACGAGGCTCTCTCTCTCAGTTAAGAAGTTAGAATTTGTCATGTAGACCTGATTTTATCCACAGCTACTGCTTCTGTTTTTCCTTTACTGTATTTATCAGCTGTATGTATCACTTTAGGAAGAATGTTGACACCTTGGAGAGAGTGCAAAGCAGTTTGACTACAATGGTGCCAGAGATGAGGGACTTTGGTTATGTGGAGAGACTGAAGAAGCTGCATTTGCTCTCCTTAGAAGAGAGAAGACCCAGGGGAAATTTGATAGACATTCTAAGTAATGAAGGGATTTGATGGAGTATCCATGTACATAGAATCTAAACAAGGAGGTTAATTGGTTGTGCAATGTCTAACATTTTTCTGTCTATAATAAAGAGGGTGGTGAGAATTTTGTTCTTAGGGCCTTATGTAGGGAACTTCTAAAGCCAACCTTTAAAGAATCATAAAATGGTTAGAGCAAAGAAGGAGGCCATTCGCCCATTGATATTTGCCCGTATAAAGCAGTTTCTGGTTTTACTCTGGGGGATTCTTACTCTCTCCACCGTCATAGAGGTTTACAGCACAGAAAGAGGCCCTTCAGCCCATCATGCCTGTGCCAGCCATCAAGCACCTATCTGTTCAAATCCCATTTTCCAGCACTTTGTCCGTAGCCTTGAATGCTATGGCATTTCAAGTGCTCATCTAACCACGTCAGAAATGTTGCGAAGGTTCCTGCCTCAACCACCATTTCAGGGAATGAGTTCCAGATTCCCATCACCCTCTGGGTGAAAAAGCTTTTCCTCAAATCCCCTCTAAATCTCCTGCCTATTACCGTGAATATATGCCCCGTGGTTATTGACAGCTCAACTAAGGGGGAAGAATTTTTCCTATTTATACCATCTATATCCTTCATAATTCTGTACACCTCAATCAGGCCCCACTTCAGCCTTCTTTACTCAAAAGAGAACAATTCTAGCCCAATCAGCCTCTCTTCATAGCTGAAACGCTCCAGGCCAGGCAACACACAGGTGAATGTCTTTGCACTCTTTCCAGTGCAGTCACATTCTTTCTTTCTATAGTGTGGTGACCAGAACTACACACAGTACTCCAGTTGTGGCCTAATGGGCATTTTATATAGCTCCATCATAATCTCCCTGCTCTTATATGCTATGCATCAGCTTATAGAGGCGAGTGTCCCATATGCATTCTTTATTTTTCAACAAACATTTTATTAAGGCATTTATGGTTTTATAACAACAAAAGATACAAATACAAATGTAAACATAATTCAGTACGTAACACCCCCCCAACCAAGAACCAGACCCCGCCAACATAGCTTATACACGCAACCCCAAGTCCCTCCATTGCCTCTCACTGATTCTACCTAAACTGAATTAAACTAACTCCCCATAACCCCCTCATTCCCTAACCCCCCCCCCCCCCACCCCTTATTGTATCTGCTAACAGTTTAGTTTTCCCCGAAGAAGTCAATAAACGGCTGCCACCTCCGGACGAACCCTAACATTGATCCACTCGGGGCGAACTTAATTTTCTCAAGCCTGAGAAACCCGGACATGTCGCTAACCCATACCCCCGATTTCAGGGTTCTGAGTCCCTCCACGCTAATAAGATCTGTCTCCGGGTTACCAAGGAGGCAAAGGCCAAAAACTTCAGCCTCTCTCGCCCCCGGAGTCCCGGGTCTTCCGAAACTCCGAAAATCGCAACCTCCGGACTCGGCGCCACCATCGATTTAGAACCATGGACATGACATCGGCAAATCCCTGCCAGAATCCCCTTAGCTTCGGACATGCCCAAAACATTCCGAACATCATCCCACACACTCACCTCTAACTCCTTTTCCAGCTCATCCTCCCATTTACGCTTTACCTCGCCTATCTGGGTTCCCTCCCACTCCATAAGTTTATAAATTTCCGAGACCCTCCCCTCCCCCACCCCCATTCTAGAAACTACCTTGTCCTGTATCCCCTGTGGCGGTAGAAGCGGAAAGGTCGAAACCTGCCTTCGCACAAAGTCCCTCACCTGCAGATAGCGAAACCCCCCCCCCCCCCCGGCAATTCAAACTCCTCCACCAGATCCTCCAAATAAGGAAAGCTCCCATCAATAAACAGATCTCCCAGTCTCTCAATACCTACTCTCTTCCACCTCCGGAACCCACCATCCAACCACCCCGGGACAAACTGGTGTTTGCCACAAAACTGAGCCCACACCGACGCTCCCTCCAGGCCCATATACTTCCGTCACTGTCCCCAAACTCTCAGAGCCGCCACCGGGCTTGTAGAGTAACGGGCCGGTGAGAACGGCAGAGGTGCCGTTACCAGTGCTCCTAAACTTGTAGCCCTACATGATGCTGCCTCTACCCGCTTCCATACCAACCCCTCCCCCATTATCCACTTCCTAATCATAGCTATATTTGCCGCCCAGTAGTAATTCCTAATGTTAGGCCCAACCCTTCCCTCCCCCTCAGCTCTGCTCCAACAGCACTTTCCTTACTCGTGGGGTTTTACCCACCCACACGAACTCAGAGATCACTGCATTAACCTACTTAAAAAAGGCCTTTGGGATAAAAATAGGGAGACACTGGCAAACAAACAAAAATCGTGAGAGAACCGTCATCTTTACGGTCTGTACCCTACCCGCCAGTGACAACATGAGCATGTCCCACCTCCGAAAGTCCTCCTTCAATTTCTCAACTAACTGGGCCAGATTTAATTTATGCAGCTGCTCCCAACCCCGTGCCACCTGAATTCCCAAATATCGAAAGATCCCTCCCACCACTTTAAATGGCAACTCCCCTCAGCCTCCTCTCCTGCCCCCTTGTCTGGATCACAAAACCTCACTTTTACCCATATTCAGTTTATAGCCCGAGAACCAGCCAAATTCCCTAAAATCTGCATAATCTCTCCCATCCCCCCAACGGGTCAGAAATATACAGGAGCAGGTCCGCACACAAGGAGATCCTGTGTTCCACCCGCCCCATCGGACTAGCCCCTTCCAGTCCTTTGACGCTCTCAGCGCCATTGCCAATGGCTCTATAGTCAAGGCAAACAACAGTGGGGAAAGTGGACATCCCTGCCTTGTCCCCCGGCACAGTCTGAAATATTCCTAGCTCATCTGGTTTGTCCGCATACTCGCCACCGGCGCCTGATACAGCAACCGGACCCAATCTACAAAACCTTGCCCAAACCCAAACCGCCCCAGCCCATATATGCCTTCTTAACCACCCTATCTACCTATCCTGCTGCCTTCAGGGACCTATGGTCATGCACCGCAAGATCCCTCTGGTCCTCTGCATTACCCAAAATCCTACACTTGATTGTATATTCCTTTGCCTTGTTATTACTCCCAAAATGCATCACCTCACACTTTTCAGGGTTAAATTCCATTTGCCACTGCTCTGCCCATCTGACCATGCCATCTATATCTCTGTGTAATCTAAGGGTTTTCTCCTCACTATCACACCACCAATTCTTGTGTCACCTGCGAACTTACTGACCATACCATCTACATTCCTGTTTAGATCATTAATTTACACTACAAACAACAAGGGACCCAATACAAATCACTGAGGTACACAGCAGGACACAGGCCTCCAGTCACAAAAACAACCTTTGACCATCACCCTCTGCCTCCTGCCACTAATCCAATTTAGGATCCAGTTTGCCAAATTGCCGTGGATCCAATTGGCTCTTACTTTCTTGATCAGTTTCCCATGCAGGACCTTGTCAAAAGCCTGACTGAAGTCCATGTAGATTCCATTGACTGCACTGCCCTCATCAACACACAATTTGTTAGACATGATCTCTCCTTGACAAAGTCATGCTGGCTATCCTTGATTAATCCTTGCCTCTCCAAGTGGAGATTAATTCTGTCTCTCAGAATTTCTTTCAATAATTTTCTGACCACTGGTATTACAGGGGGCGGGATGTCGTAGAAATTCTGCAAATGGGCCAGCCCAGCACGCGATTCTCCGCAGAGCGTGGTTGGCATGTCGCAGGCCACACGGCACCGGTTGCGGACAGCTCTACACGGCCGGCCCACCGATTCTCCAGCCCGAATGGGCTGAGCGGCCGTAAGAAAAGAGCCGAGTCTCGCCGGCACCGTTCTAACCTGCTCTGGGCCGGCGGGATCTCGGCGTGGAAGGGTCGGGTGGTGGCTTTTGGGGGAGAGGGGGGGGGACCAATGTGGCCTGGTCCGTGATCGGGGTCCACCAATCGGCGGGCCGGCCTCTGTGGCTAGGGGCCTCCTTTCCCACGCACGGCCCCTGTAGTCCTGTGCCATGTTGGGTCGGGGCCGGCGCGTTAAAGGAGGCCACTGTGCATGTCCACGTTGGCGCCGGCGCAACGGCGGATGCGCGGATCCCACGGCACCCAGTTTGCGCTGGGATCGGCAGCTGGAGTGGCGCAAAATGCTCCAGAGCCGTGCTGGCCCTTGTAGGGGCCAGAATTAATCCTGGGAGTGGCCCGTTCACGCCGTCGTAAAACGCAACGGCCTATTTGACGGCGTGGAATCTCTGCCGCGGGATGGGAGCATCCCGCCCCGGATTCCTGGAGTCAGATCAATGATTTGAGTTATAACATATTTCAGAAAAAAGACGAGTAAAAGAAGCAGAATCTTGAGGCAAGTCAGCCTGCATATGAATTGGAGCCCTGGACGGTCAGTGCTGACTTCAGGAGTGAAACTGGGTGCAGAGCTGGAACCTGATGGATGATTTTTCCCTGAGTGTTTGAATTTTACGTCAATGGTGTTTATCGAAAGAATTTGTACAGCACTTGCATGATCTCAAGCTGACAATGACCAAATCATTTATTTCAGTAATGTTGGTTAAATGATGACTATTAGCCATGACACGAGGAGCACTCCCCTGATCTTATTCAAACTAGTGTCAATTGAGGGACTCCGTTTAATGTCAATTATGAAAGACAGCATCTCCGGCAATGCAGCACTTTCTCAGTGAATCATTTTATGCTCAACCCTTGCATCACTTCGGCACCTAACCATATCTTCAAGACACCCCAAATACATCATTTTCAGGTGCAGTAGCTGTTGGCTTTCAGACAAACACAGAAGGTTGCACAACCCAATCCAAAACAGAACAACGAGATGAATAACCAGCGAATCTCTTCTGAGTGGTACTTACTTGAGGGGAGCAATGTTTTCACTCGCTGATCACCCTTGAATAAAACAATTAGATCTTTTTTCTTGGGTTTTGGTTTGAAATGGTGGTTGATGGGCAGCATCTTTGACAATGCAGCACTCCCTCAGCACGGTACTAAAGCATCGGCCTGGAATAGGTGACCCAGGAGTGGGGCTGGACCCCACAATAGTTCTGGCTATTGAGCAGGAGCAGCTGAGTCAAACTTGACGCTTGGCGAATAGATCAGGATCATACAGAAAGGATTGATGTGGTGCAGCGTTCCAGAGGCTCCATTGGAAACAGATGTTGTGCCTGAAACCAGTGCATGGTACCCAGTCAAAAAGGAATCATCATAAGTCAATGTTTCCGGCAAGGAAACCTTCCAAATCCATTACAGGTTGTTAAAGTGCAGACTCCCCAGAGGCTATGAAGCAGCCATTCACGGAGAGACAGTTCAGCTCCCTTCATAACAAAACATGGTGGCATGCTGATGTGTTGGGTAAGCTGGGTCTACGAGGACTTCTTTTACTGCAGTAGTGAGAGAGACAGGCTTCCAACACTTGAAGAAATGCAATTCTATTTTATTGAATTCTTAACTATCATACAGACTTTAACTGTGGGTTGACACTGGTTTAGCTCACTGAGCTAAATCGCTGGCTTTTAAAGCAGACCAAGCAGGCCAGCAGCACGGTTCGATTCCTGTACCAGCCTCCCCGGACAGGCGCCTGGGGGCTTTTCACAGTAACTTAATTGAAGCCTACTCGTGACAATAAGCGACTATCACTTATCACTATGCTGACTTGACTGGAGACCTGAGACTAACCTGACCAGACTATGTGACTACCACATGGTGTATGCTCTAGTTGCTGCTCACGAGCTTTGGCTGTCTCAGAGGCTGGATCCCGAGAGAGCAGGAAAACTAGTGCCCTCTGGCTTTATAGTGGTCATGTCCTGTCTGGTGATTGGCTACTGTGTTCTGTGTGTTCACTGGTCATCCTGTGTGTCAATCACTGCCTGTCTGCACTCCATCATATACCTGTGTGTATATTATGACATCTCCACCCCCTTTTTTTTTACTTTAAAAAAAATGTGTGCAGGTCAATAAATAGTGAGTGTGTGTGTACAGGAGCCTGACTATATACAAAGTTTGTTAACGTACTTACATGGGAAGGTGTCTAGTGCAGATAGAGGGCAGATAACAAATGAGGAAAAAAACAATATGTACAGATGTGTAAACGGATCACAAGGTATTGCAACATTCAGTCTATAAATTCAGTCTCTGTGGCGGGTGACGAATTCTAGTTGACCGAACGAGCATTTGGCTCTATTGAGTCGGAGGCCATGTTCGTGGATCCTGTGGAACACTCACTTGAGGCGATCGATGTGCTCCTGAGGAGTTGTGGACCAGATAATGATATAATCAACGTACACTCGCACCCCCTCGATGCCCTCCATCATTTGCTCCATTATGCGGTGAAACATCTCTGAGGTGGAGATGATGTCAAAGGGCATTCGGTTGTAACAGTAGCGACTGAACGGGGTGTTAAATGTGCACAGCTTTCGACTGGACGTGTCCAGCTGTATTTGCCAAAGCCCCTTGGAGGCATCCAGCTTCATGAAAAACTTGGCGTGAGCCATTTCGCTGGTTAGCTGTTCTCGTTTAGGAATTGGGTAGTGTTCCCTCATGATGTTACGGTTCAAATCTTTGGGGTCGATACAAATGCAAAGTTCCCCTGACGGTTTTTTGACACGAACCATGGAGCTAACCCAGTCCATGGGTTCCGTAACCTTAGAAATTACGCCCTAGTCCTGGAGGTCTTGCAACTGCTGCTTGAGGTGGTCCTTAAGGGGTGCCGGCACCCGACGCGGTGCATGGACCACAGGTGTGGCATTCGGCTTCAACAGTATGTTGTATCGGTAAGGGAGCGTGCCCATGCCTTCGAAGGTGCTGTGGTATTATGCTATGATGTCATCGAGTTGGGCTTGGAGGTTGACATCTGGCGAGGCCGTTGCACTGCGGACGACATGGTGTGAACGCGCTGCACAAGATTCAGGAGTTTGCAGGCCTGAGCAGGGAAGCTCTGTTGGTTCCTACAATTTCAAAACGTAGCGTCGCTGTTAAAGAACGATGGGACACCGCAAGCTGGCATGAGCCACTGGCAGCAATGGCATTGCCATTGTAGTCAAGGAGCTGGCAGGCCGGTGGAAGAATGCTTGGCTTGATGCAGATGCTGTCAAGGTCAGACTTTGAAATGAGGTTTGCTGAAGCGCCGGTGTCCAGCCTGAATCGTATGCGAGCCTTGTTGACCGTAAGGGTGGCACACTACTAATCGTCCGGATCAATGCTCATAACTGGGAGTTGTTTCACCATCTTCACTGAAGGCAGCGTATGCTTGGTGATGAAGCCCACCCGGAATGGGGATGTGAGGCCCTCGGTGTTGGGATCTGGAAGAATGTCGGAGTCTGCAATGGGTTGCTGTATTGACCGGACGCTCCTGCACTGCACTGGGATCGCTGTGTGTTGGGCAGTTGAGCAGATCTGCAAAGGGCTGAGTAGTGGCCAAGCTTGCTACATTGGAGACAGCATCGAGATTTCGCAGGACATTGCTGCTTTAAATGGGCGGAGCCACAGTTGGAGCACCACATGGCGCCGACGTCAGGACGTTCCGTGCGCCACCGCGCATGCGCAGTGCGGTCGTCAGCCTCGCTGTCCCCTTGGTCGTGGTGCACATGCGCAGGAACCCGGGATAGGGGCTGGTTTAGCACACGGCTAAATCGCTGGCTTTGAAAGCAGACCAGGGCAGGCCAGCAGCAAGGTTCAATTCCTGTACCAGCCTCCCCGATCAGGCACCGGAATGTGGCGACTAGGGGCTTTTCACAGTAACTTTATTTGAAGCCTACTTGTGACAATAAGCGATTTTCATTTTTCATTTTCGAAAGGCAAGCGAAAGGGCCGCCCTCATCTAGATTCAGGCCTTGGAGCTGTTTGATGGCCTACACCCGTTCCGCATCGTGGGGGTTTTGCCGTGCCGTTTCTGCCACCTTGATATCTGAGTACCGGTTATCAGCGTACTTATGGAGGCGCAGGTTTCGATGGCGATAGTAAGGGTGAGCTGCTGGCGAAGGGGATCGGAGTGGACCCCGAAAACGATCTGGTCCCGGATCATGGAATCGGAAGTGGAGCCTTAGTTGCAGGACTGCGCGAGGCTGCGGAGATGGGTTAAAAAGGACTGAAAAGTTTCATCCTTACCCTGAAGCCTCTTCTGGAACACATAGCGTTCAAAGCTGTCGTTGACTTTGATGTCACAGTGGCTGTCAAACTTCAGCAGGACTGTTTTAAACTTTGTCTTGTCCTCGCCTCCAGCAAAGGTGAGGGAGTTAAAGATGCGGATAGCGTGGTCCCCGGCTGTAGAGAGGAAGAGAGCGATCTTCCTGGCATCTGATGCGGCTTCGAGGTCGGTGGCTTCAAGATACAGCTGGAACTTCTGCTTGAAAATCTTACAGTTAGAACTGAGGTTGCCGGCGATGCGGAGCTGCGGGGGAGGGCGGACCCTGTCCAGGTTACCGGATGGCTGATCGCTGGTCAAAGGCAGATTATCTCAAGGTAGGTCCGTCAAACTCGAGCATGACTCACTGGTACCATGATGTGTTTGGTAAGCTGGATCTGCGAGGATTGCGTTTACTGCAGCAGTGAGAGAGACAGGCTTCCAACACTTGAAGAAATGCAACTCAATTTTATTGAACTCTTAACTATCATACATACTTTAACTGTGGGTTGACACTATGCTGACTTGACTGGAGACCTGAGGCTAATCTGACCAGACTATGTGACTACCATATGGTGTATGTTCTAGTTGCTGCTCACGAGCTCTGACTGTAGCAGAGGCTGGATCCCGAGAGAGCGGGAAAACTAGTGCCCTCTGGCTTTATAGTGGTCGTGTCCTGTCTGGTGATTGGCTGTTGTGTTCTGTGTGTTCACTGGTCATCCTATGTGTCAATCACTGCCTGTCTGTGCATCACCATATACCGGTGTGTATATTATGGCACATGCATTGGCAGCCACTTCTCCGAGAGACACATTACCCTTGTTAATTTGCAGGCCTCAGTTTAACTACTTTGTACCCTGCGTCTCTTTCATTCTCTTTTTTAATTTGATTCTATTCTGTACAGCTAGATTTCCATCGATGGGGAAACCCTAACTGCTCATTATCGATGTAAATAGAAAAAAGGACTTGAGTTTCCTTCGCACCTTCCCAACCTCAGGACTTCCCAAATTACTTTGCAGTTAATTAATTTCCTGTAAAGTGTGGTCACTGTAGCAATGCGTGAAACGTAGCACCCAACATCCACATATCAAGCTTCCACAGATAGCAATATGATGATGACTCAACAATGTGCTTTTGGTGATGAAGGTTGAGGACTAAATATTGCCCAGAACAATGCCATGTCCACAAAATTGAATCAACAACAACTTGCTTTTATTTTATTTTTAAAATATATTTTTATCTTAAACATGGCAAAACATAACAATACAATTTGTGAGCGTAGATAAAATGGGTACATGTAGTGCAAACAGGTTGTCATTTTTGGTTTAGCAGCATCAACAAGGCCACTTCTCTCCCCCCCCCCCCTAGTTGCTGGTCATGAACAAGTCCTTTAAGATGGCGATGAACTGCCTCCACCTGGCCCGAAACCCTTCCTCCGACCCCCTGATATCAAATTTCATTTTCTCTAGTTTTAGGAATTCTGCCAGGTTTGCCAGCCAGTCTGAGGCCCGAGGCGGCCCAAGTAGGATTCGCCACCGGGCTATCAGGGAGGTGAAGATAAAGACATCGGCCACCTTACCCTGAAAAAGCTGCAGTTCATCTGACACCCTGAAGATCTCCACCAGTGGATATAGGTCCATCCTAACCCCCAAAACGTCAGACATGGTTTTGAAGAAGGTGGCCCAGAATTCAATCAGTCTTGGGCAGGAGCAGAACATGTGGGAGTAGTTTTTCTCGCCCCCCTCTGGCATCTCTTGCATTTGTTTCCATCCCAGGGAAGAGCCCGCTCATGCGTTCTTTGGTCAGGTGTACACTGTGCACCGCCTTCAGTTGCACCAAGCCCATCCTGGCGCACAAGGAGGTGGAGTTCACACTGCACAGAATCTCGCTCCAGAATCCTCTCTTTGTCTCAAGGCCCAAATCCTCGTCCCACCTTTCCCTTGCTCATCCAGCAGAGCCCTTACTTCCTCCAGCAGTTGCCCAATATGTCTAAGCTCTTTCCCTCTCGCAACTTATCCTGCAATATCACTCTATCTAGCAAGGTGTGCTTCGGCAGCCGAGGGTACATGGGGACCTCCCTGCGGAGAAAGTCCCGTACCTGCAGATATCTGAACTCGCTCCCTTTTGGGATTTGAAACTTCTCCGTTAGTTCTCCCAAGTTTGCTAACCTGCCGTCCGGGACACGTACATGTCCCTAAACCTCATCACCAACCACCCCCCCTCCCTCTTTCATCTTTTGTAGGTTGCGTCCATTCCCACTGGCATGAAATGTGGGTGTGACAGATTGGTGCCAAGACAGACCTGTCCCTCACCTTGAAGTGGTGTCTGAATTGGTTCCGGGCAATTTTTTTTAAAATTTAGTGTACCCAATTTTTTTTCTAATTCAGGGGCAATTTAGTGTGGCCAATCCAACTAACCTGCACCTCTTTGGGTTGTGATGGTGAAGCCCACGCAGACACGGGGAGAATGTGCAAACTCCACACGGACAGTGACCGAGGGCCGGGATTCCAACCCGGGTCCTCAGCGCCATAATCCCAGTGCTAACCACTGCGCCACTTTTACCACGTTTGCTACCCAACAGGAGGTTTGGCAGTGCCAGACCTGCTGACCGTCGTCCCCTCTGCAGGGCGGTTCTACGAATCCTGGGGAAGATCCCCACACATACTAAGGCCAAGATCAGCTCGTCTATCTCGGCGAAGAATAATTTGAGGAGGAAGATTGGGAGTGAGTCCCAACTTTGCAGGTCTCTCTTCACCCTTTCCACCAAACTAGTTAGGTTCAATTTGTGGAGCAAGGTGCAGTTGGATGCTACCTGGATCTTCAAGTACCTAAACTTAGTTTGGGCCAACTTGAACGTAGTGCTCCCAGCTCCACCTCTCCTCCCTGGGGGTTGACCCGGAAGGTTTCGCTCTTACTCCGGTTTAGTTTGTATCCTAAGAAGGCAGCAAACTCCCTCAGGAGCTCCATTATCTTTTCCATACTGACTAGGGGGTCTGAGAAGTAGAGCAGCAGAGAGACTGTATGCTCCTTGCCTCCTCTCCCAATGCCTTTCCACTCGCCCCTGCCTGACCTGAGCATGATAGCCAGTGGCTCAATTTCCAGAGCGAACAGCAGCAGGGATAGCGGGCAACCCTGCCTCCTGCTTCTGTACAGCCAAAAGTATTCTGAGCTTGTGGCATTCGTCTGGGAGGGCCTAAATCCAAACATTCCAGTATCTCAAAGAGGTACCTGCACTCCAACCGGCCAAAGACCTTCCCTGCGTCCAAGGAGATGATCACCTCTGTGTCTCCTCCCTGGGTGGGGACATGATCAGAGTCAACAGTCATCTGATGTTAGCCGCCAGCTGTCGGCCTTTGACAAACCCGGTTTGATCCCCCGCAATCACGTCTCGCAAACAATTCTCCAGTCCTCGTGACAGAACCTTCGCTAGAATCTTTGCACCAATGTTCCGGAGTGAAATCGGTCTGTATGACCTACACTCCATCCTCCATTGGGCCTTTGTCTTCTTTGGCATCAATGAGATCTAGGTCTGTGCCAATGTGGGCGGCAAGGGCCTCCCCCTCCCCCCCCGCTGCTGGATAACGAGTCGTTGAACATCCCCAGCAGGTGTGGAGTCAGCACCGCCGCAAACCTTTTGTAGAAGTCCACAGGATTGCATGTGCACTCCATGACCTTCTCGAGACCCAATGATGTTTCCAATCACTGCACCCTTTCCTCCTCCACCACCGGAAAGTCCAGTCTGTCCAGAAATTGGTTCATCTTCGAGTCATCCTCCGGGTCCTAAGATGTGCACAGTCCTTGATAGAAGGTTCCAAAGGCACCATTGATCTCCTCTGGAGCTGTGCCCAACCATCCTCGTCCCTGATCTGTGCTATCCCCCATGCGGCCACCTGCTTCCTCAACTGGTGGGCCAGCAAGCGACTGGTCTTGTCCTATATTCATAAAAGATCCCCCTTGCCCGACAGAGCTGGCTCACTGCCTTCCAGGTTGAAATCAGCTTAAACTTCATTTGTAATCTTTTCCTCTCCATTAGCAGCCCCGAAGTCAGGCCTGCCGAGTACTGCTGATCCACCTCCCATATGAAGTCAATCAACCGCTGTCTAGTTGCCGTCTTTCCCCCTATCCTTATGCGTACTGTATGATACTATCTCCTCCCTGACCACAGCCTTCAGTACCTCCCAGAATGTGGAGGGTGACACCTGCCCGTTTTGGTTGCAACTTGTGTAGCTGTCACTGGCCAGTCCCATCTTTCCACAAAACACCTTGTTGACGAGGAAAGCCATGTCCAACCTTCATGGGGGTTGCTGGGCCCAGCCTGTCTCCGACCTCGCATCCACATAGTGTGGTCCGTGGCCTGAGTTAATTATTGCTGAGTATTCCATCGCTACAACCCTGGAAGCACTGATTTCCCCAATACAAAGAAGTCTATTCATGAGTAAGCCCTGTGAACGTGCAAGGAGGAGGACTCCCTCTCTCTTGGCTGGCTGAAACTCCAGGGGTTGACCCTTCCCCCCCCCCCCCCCCCTCCCCCCCGCCATCTCTTCCATGAAGACAATCAGTTCCTTCGCCATTCCCAACCTCGCACCTGACTTGGGACTTGACCTAGGTCCAGACCACAGTTAAAGTCACCCCCAATGATCAGTTGGTGGGAGTTGAGGTTGGGGATCGCCGCCAGTGTTTTCTTAATAAACTCTATGTTCTCCTAGTTTGGAGCGTACACATTCACCATACCACCAGAGCCACCTCCAGAACCCCACTCACCATTATGTACCATCTCCCCGGGTCCGTAACCTCATTGGTCGCCATATTCAACAGGATTGTCAACCCTTCCACTCTCGCGTCAAAATTCGATTGATGCGATTGACCCACACAGTCCTTCCTTACCCTCATCTGGTCCTATGTTCTCAGGTATGTCTCATGTAGGAAGATTACGTCGGCCCTCAGGTTTTTCAGGTGGGAGAAGACTTGGGATCTGTTGATTGGTCCTTTGAGCCCCCTTACGTTCCAGTTGTCTATCCTGATGGAGGGTTTCTGCACCCTCTTTTACCTTGTGGACATGCCCCTGCATGCCTGGGCTAGCATTTGTCCTCAGTCCATCCAAGATGGCCACCATCACCACCCTTTTTCAAACCATTCAGCTATGAAACTTATGTGACAAGCGTTCTACCTTTGTCTCCCCCTCCCCCTCACCTTTGGCTACCCAGCCCCTACCCCCCCCATCCCCCTTCAGTCGGGCAGCCTACCCCCTCTTCTACAGGCTTACCCCCATTCTCCTCACTCCCCAAGGCACCAGCCTGCTGATTTACCCCCCCATCCCTGCCAGACATCAACTTGCATTTATATAGAACCTTGAACATAGTAAAATGTCCTGAGGTGTTTTAAAGCAGCAGTTATCAAACAAATTTAACACCAAGTCACATAAGGAGATAATAGGACAGGTGACTAAAAAACTGATTGAAGAGGTCGGTTTTAAGGAACACCTTGAAGGAGTAGAGTTGCAGAGGTTTAGGGAGGGAATTCCCCAGCTTAAGGCCAGACAGCTGAAGGCATGGCCTCCAATGGTGGAGCAATTAAAATCACGACAGAATTGGAACCTTGGTGGATTGTCAGGTTGTGGGAGGTTACAGCGATAGGGAGAGGTGAGGCCTTGGAGGGATTTGAAAACAAGGAGTGTGAATTTTCAAAGCAGGATAACTGTTTGGTCAGATAAAATACTCTGAGCGTTTGCACTCGATATACTGAATTGCTTTTTGATATATAATGCAGCTGTAAATCTGCTGGTAGATCCGCATTGAAGAGGCCTATTCTATCAATCTTCCCCATTCATAGCCAGTGCGAAAAGACACTTGATCAATTCATAAAATCCTTGTACTGCTTGGCTGCCCCTGGTCACGGGGAAACATTGCTCCCTTTACTCAGGGACACCAGACAGCATCTAATCCTCTCATAACCAGCTTGGCAGCTTAGCTTCCTGCATTTGGCGCCTAAATTATAAAAGTCCGGAATATTAAAACACAGGCACAGATGCTTTTCTACGAGCCTGCTGGCCTGTAAAGGAATTAACTAACACCAGTCTGAGCCACAGAAAAACCAAAGCCTTTAAACTTCATTGTACGTTTTGATTTAACCCGAGGCCTCATCGGCCCTCAGGTGGTTGATACAAGATCCCACGACACTATTTTGAAGAAGAGCTGGGGATCTCTCCCTGGTGTTCTGGCCAATATTTATCCCATGACCTGTATCACTCGACACAGATTATCTGGTAATTATTATGTTGTTTGCGGGATCTTGGTGTGATAAATTGGCTGCCCTATTTTGCTGCATTGCAACCCGTGACTGCTTTAAATGTACTTCTTTGGCTGCGAAGTGCTTTGGGATATCTCAAGATTGTAAAATATGCTGCAGAAAGTTTTCATTTTATAATCTGCTCCCCATCATCAGAGGAGGTTCAGTTCAATCCAATTTGAATGCTGACAATGCTTCCACTGGGATAATCTTTATACTCAGGCATGAAACCAATGTGGAAACTTTGCACACTTTTTGTCACACAATGATGTGAATTTGTATCTTTAATGTGGGAATATTCAAAGTACCTTCAGGGATAAGAGCAATGTGAATTTATTGAATGGAAGTGATATCCCCTATTTCTCCACTCCATCCACAGGGTTCGGTGGCACAGTAGCGCAGTGGTCAGCACTGTTGCTTCACACTCCAGGGTCCCAGCTTCGATTCCCGGCTTGGGTCACTGTCTGTGCGGAGTCTGCACGTTCTCACCATATCTGCTTGGGTTTCCTCCGGGTGCCCTGGTTTCCTCCCACAGTCCAAAGATGTGCAGGTTAGGTAGATTGTCCATGATAAATTGCCCTATGTGTCCTGAAAGGTTAGGTGAAGTTAGTGGGTTATGGGGATAGGGTGGAGGTGTGGGATTAAATAGGTTGCTCTTTCCAAGGGCTGGTGCAGACCCAATGGGCCAAATGGCTTCCTTCTGCACTGTAAATTCTATGGAATCTATGAAATTGTGCTGACTTTGAAACTTTCCATTTGATACGTTTTGAGCAAAAGTAATCACGATTGTTTTAGGAACAAACATGAATCACAAGTGACGTTTCAACAGCAAAAGGAATTGTTTTCAGGACACCTTTTCAAATAATTGTATGGCGCAATTAAAATGAAATAAAATAGATCGATTAACTAAGTTGAAGCTGCTATGTAAAGAACTCAGCGACGCATCCCTTCATACCTGACCAGGACTCTCACCTGCAATGTGCATTTTAGAAAATGTAAATTGTCCGCAAGAGAAGCTGTGTTTGTGAAAGTCTTTCCACAATATTGACACAATGGAACGGTGCAGAAATTGGGGAAGAATATGGAAGAAATAAAGAATGAATTTTTCCACAATCTTAGAATCTACCAAAGCTCAACAAAGTACTTTTGAAATGTAGGCACTGTTTATAATGCAGGAAACGTGGCAACCAATTTTCACGCAGCATGGACTAGACAGGGTAGATGCAGGAAGGATGGTCCCGATGGTGGGTGTGGTCAGAACCAGGGGTCGCAGTCAGAGGATTCGGGATAGACTATTTAGGGCAGAGATTTTTTTTGATTTTTAAAAAAATGTTTTTTATTGAGTTTTCATATTTTATATCCAACAAATTACAAATTATTAGAGAGAAAGAAAAAAAATACGCAAAAATTAACATGTATATTTACAGGTAAGCATCTTCATAATAAAAACTGTGGCCGCCCCCTTTAGCCGGCAGACATATTTTACATTCCCCAATATGCCCTTGATTCCCGTCCATTTTCCCCTGATTCTTGGCCACCCGACTATTCTTCCTCTTGTACGTTGGCCACAAACAGGTCCCGGAACAATTGCATGAATGGCTCCCACGTTCTGTGGAAGCCGTCGTCTGACCCTCGGATGGCGAATTTGATTTTCTCCATTTGGAGAGATTCCGAGAGGTCGGACAGCCAGTCTGCAGCTCTGGGTGGTGCTGCTGACCGCCAGCCAAACAGGATTCTACGGCGGGCGATCAGGGAGGCAAAGGCAAGGGCGTCCACCCTCCCCCCCAGGAATAGATCTGGCTGGTCTGAAACCCCGAAGACCGCCACTATCGGGCATGGCTCCACCCTCACCCCCACCACTTTGGACATAGCCTCGAAGAAGGCTGTCCAGTACTCCACAAGTCTGGGGCAAGACCAGAATATGTGGGTGTGGTTGGCCGGGGGTCTTTGGCACCATTCACATCTGTCCTCCACCTCTGGGAAGAACCTACTCATACGGTTTCTTGTTAAGTGGGCTCTATGTACCACTTTTAGTTGCGTCAGGCTGAGCCTTGCGCACGTGGAGGTGAAGTTGACCCTATGCAGTGCTTCGCTCCAGAGTCCCCACCCTATCTCCATCCCCAGGTAGTCCTCCCATTTCATTCATGTTGCGTCCAGTACGGTGTCGTCCCTTTCTACCAGTCGGTCATACATGTCGCTACAGTTCCCTTTCTCTAGGATACTTGCGTCCAGTAGTTCTTCCAGTAGTGTCTGTCGTGGTGGCTGTGGGTACGTCCTTGTCTCCTTTCATAGGAAGTTTTTGAGCTGCAGGTACCGTAGCTCGTTCCCCCCAGCTAGCCAAAATTTCTCTGTCAGTTCGTCCAGTGTTGCGATCCTGTCGTCCGTGTATATGTCCCTGACTGTCAGTGTCCCCCCGTCCTGCCTCCACCTTTTGAAGGTGGCGTCAGTCAGTGCTAGTGTGAACCTATGGTTGTTGCAGATGGGAGCCTTGTCCGACATTTTGGTCAGGCCAAATTGCTACCGCAGTTGGTTCCAGGATTGGAGGGTGGCTGTCACCACTGGGCTGCTGGAGTGTTTTTTGGGTGGGGATGGGAGTGCTGCCGTGGCGAGGGCCCGGAGGGAGGTCCCCATGCAGGAGGCCTCCTCCGCGTGCACCCACTCGGCTTCTGGCTCCTGGATCCATCCCCTTACTCGCTCGGCTGTTGCCGCCCAGTGGTAGAATTGTAGATTCGGGAGGGCTAGCCCCCCCCTGGATTTTGTTTTTTGTAGGACCTTCTTTGGGATCCTAGCATTTTTACCCCCCATACAAACGCCATGATAGGTTTGTCCAGCACTTTGAAAAAGGCCTTGGGGATGTAGATCGGAATGGATCTAAACAGGAAGAGGAACCTGGGCAGTACATTCATTTTGATCGTCTGGACTCTCCCCGTGAGGGAGAGTGGGAGTGTGTTCCATCTTTGCAGGTCCTTTTTTACTTCCTCCGTCAGGCTGGTGAGGTTCCATTTGTGGATCCCTTTCCAGTCATGGGCTATTTGGATCCCCAGGTAGCGGAATTTGTGTCGGGCTTGTTTGAACGGCAGCCCCTTTAGTGCTGCCCCCCCCCCCCCTCCTTGCGGGTGTACTGGGAAGATCTCGCTTTTGCTCATGTTGAGTTTGTAGCCCGAGAAGGCCCCAAACTCTTTCAGGAGCGCGATGATTCCGTCCATGCTGCTTTGTGAGTCCGAGATGTAGAGGAGCAGATCATCTGCATAGAGTGAGACTCTCTGCTCTCTGCCTCCCCTTCGGATCCCCCTCCAATTTTTTGCTACCCTGAGCGCGATTGCTAGCGGTTCGATTGCTAGTGCGAACAGCAGCGGGGACAGTGGGCATCCTTGTCTGGTGCCCCTGTGCAGCTGGAAGTATTGGAAGTTGGTATTGTTGGTCCGTACACTCGCCATGGGAGCGTTGTATAGGAGCTTTACCCAAGCGGTGAACCCTGTTCCAAGCCCGAACCGCTCCAGTACCTCTATGAGGTATTTCCATTCGACTCTGTCGAAGGCCTTTTCTGCGTCCAGGGAGACAATCACCTATTGTGTTCTCTCCCCGGAGGGGGTCATTATCACGTTCAGCAGGCGCCTGATGTTCGAGGTGAGCTGTCTACCTTTGACGAAGCCCGTCTGGTCCTCTGTGACCACTTCAGGTACACAGTCTTCTAGCCTTTTGGCTAGGATTTTGGCCAGTATTTTAGCGTCTGCGTTCAGCAGAGATATGGGTCTGTATGACCCACATTCCGTTGGGTCTTTGTCTTTCTTAGGTATCAGCGAGATTGAGGCCTGTGCTAGCGTGGGTGGCAGTGTGCCCCTAGCTAGCGAGTCTGTGAACATGTCCCGCAGGTGCGGGGCCAGCACTGTCGCGAATGTTTTGTAGAAGTCCGCCGGGAATCTGTCCGGTCCCGGTGCCTTCCCCGTCTGCATGGAGCTAATGCTGACCATGATCTCTCCCAGTGCTAGTGGTGCTTCCAGGTCCCGTTTTCTGCCCTCTCCCACGACTGGTATGTCCAGTCCATCAAGGAACCGGTTCATCCCAGCCTTCCCCGTTGGGGGCTCTGAGGTGTTTTAGGGCAGAGATGAGGAGAAATTTCTTCACCCCGAGAGTGGTGAGTGAGTCTGTGGAATTCATAACCACAGGAAGTAGTTGAGGTCAAAATGTTGTAATGTTTTCAAGAAGCAGTTAGATATTGCACTTCGGGGAGGAGGGCATGGAAGGATATGGGGGAAAGTGGGGTTAGGCTACTGAACTAGATGATCAGCCATGATCATAATGAATGGCAGAGCAGGCCTGAAGGGCTGAATGGCCTCCTCCTACTCCTTTTTTCTATGTTTCTATGGCCCTACAGACAGAAGTATGAACGACCGTATGGTCCAGTTCTTTTAAAAGTGATGTCCATTGTAGGATAAATATTGGCTGGGATACTCGGGAGAATTCCTGTGTCAAAACAACACCATGGGATGTGAGAGAGCAGAAAGGAATTTGGGTTGACAGCTCATCTAAAAGATGAGGAGGATGCAGAACAATTCTGCAAAGTTTCAAGGATATGTGGCTATTGTTATAGTGAGGGAGAGGAGATGTTGTGGCAGAGCTGATAGAGGCCTTCAAGAATATAAAGGTTTAAGATGCTGCTGGTTGTGGGGCACAGTGGTTAGCATCGCTGCCCCATGGCGCTGAGGTCCCAGGTTCGATCCCGGCTCTGGGTCACTGTCCGTGTGGAGTTTGCACATTCTCCCCGTGTTAGCGTGGGTTTCGCCCCCACAACCCAAAAGATGGTGCAGCGTAGGTGGATTGGCCATGCTAAATTGCCCCTTAATTGTGAATAAAAATGAATTGGGTGCTCTAAATTTAAAAAAAAAGATGCTGCTGGTTGTGACAGACTGGCACGGTGTTAACAAGGGATCACTAATATCAGATCAACACAAAAAGAATTAAAGGGGAGGTTTAAAAAAAATGCCTTTATCCAGATAACTGGAATTATCTAACATAAAATTTTGTTGCGATGGACATATCACTAATTTCAAAGGGGATTAAAAAGTAGCTTAAATTTTGAAGAGTGTGTGGAATGTGAAGGAAAGTGGGATTCGACTAGGTGGGATATTAAAGGGTGTAGCAAATGAGTAGGATTAGACTCAGTGGGACATTAAAGGCTATAAGGAATGAACAGAGAATTGGAATAGGCCAGCTCAATATTAATGAGTGGGAGTGTACGAATAGACTGGGTGGGATATTAAAGGCTGTGGGAATGGGTGGATTAGAGGCGTGAGATATCAAAGAGTATGGGGAGTTTACAGGAGAGTGGGTTTGATTGGATGGGCTATTAAAGGCTATGAGAATGAGTAGGATTGTGAGAAAAGTTGGGACCTTAAAGGTTGTGGGATGTGAGAAAGACACTGCAATTAGATTGGGTGGGATACCAAAGGGTATGGAGAGCATAGAAAAACGTGGAACCAGATTGGTTGGGGTATATAAGAGTACGGCACATGTGTAGGATCCTGGAATTAGACTGAGTGGGATATTAAAAGGTGTGGGCTGAATAGGAGATTGGGATTAAACTGAGTTATTTATGTAGAGAAAGACACCAGCAAAGACTTGTTGAGCTGAAGATCTTGTTTTTGTGCGAGAACGGCGGAGAATCAAAGTTCGTGCCAAAAATCAGGGGCGGCACCACTTTCGCGATGCTCCGCCCCCTCCAAAGCTGCGTAGTCTATGGGTACTGAGGCCCTCCCCCCCGATGCACCGCCCCCAACTGGCCGAGTTCCCGACAGCATGGGTATCTCACAGTATTACTTGTCGGGAACTTGGCGTGTCGGCTGCCGACTTAGTCCAGCGCTGCCACAGTCGGGGGAGGACTGATCCGTGGGCGGGGGGGGGGGGGGGGGGGGGGGGGGACTTTGGCAGGCACTGGGGGCATTGTTAGGGGTGCTCCTGGGGTCGCGGGTTGTTCACTGTGGGGGCAATATTTGGGAGGCCAGGACTGCACGCGGCCGGCATTGCCATGCGCATGCGTGGCTATGGATCCGGCAATTCTCCGGCCATATCTGGAGCTGGGTGCTGTACGCTGCCTGCCTACTAGCCCTCCACCAAACGGAGGATCGGTGGCTGTTTTGCGCCGAACATTCGTTCGTAAAAGGGCACCGTTCCCACGCCAGCGTAAGGACTTAGCCTGAAAATCGGAGAATCCAGCCCATGGTATCACACATAGGGTTGAATATCACAATGTTTCTGTTCCGTTTGTCACTTTTCTTTGTGGGTCACGATTTATTTCATTCCTCAAAATCGTTTTTCCAACTATATTTGCAACACAAACAACCATTGACTTTGTGAGCAGCCGTTTGCCTGGGTAACACATTGAAGTGAGTCAAAGAGCCCGCTTTCCCAACACAGGAGTCTCGCTAACAGCATGCATTTATGTAAAGCCTTTAACATAGTAATCGGTCCCAGGACATTTCACAAGAGCATTAATTACACAAAACTTGATGCGCTACCTAAGGAGATACTAGGATAGGTGACTACAAGCTTGATCAAAGAGGTAAGTCTACACGTGTGTCTTCAAGAAGCAGAGAGATGGAGTGGTCTGGGGAGAGAATTTCAGACCTTAGGACCCAACATCTGAAAGCACGGCTGCTAATGGTGGGACAATTAATATCAAGAGGGTGCAAGAGGTCAGAATTAGAGGAACATGAAGATCACAGTAAAAAGCCTTACACCAGGTTAAAGTCCCAACAGGTTTGTTTCAAACACTAGCTTTCGGAGCACTGCTCCTTCCATTCACCTGAGGAAGGAGCTGCACTCCGAAAGCTAGTGTTTGAAACAAACCTGTTGGACTTTAACCTGGTGCTGTAAGACTTCTTACTGTGCTCACCCCAGTCCAACACGGCATCTCCACATCATGAACATAAAGATGGCAGAGGAGATTATGGACAGGGACAAGGCCACGGAGGGACTGAAAAACAAGGATGAGAATTTTGAAAATGAGGATGTAAGCCCGCGAGCACAGGGATGGCAAGAGTTAGGGAATGGGTGGAAAAAGTTTGGATATCCTCCAGTTCACAGAGGGTGAATATTGCGAGCTGGCTAGGAGTACATTGCAATTCTCAAGTGTTGAGGTATCAAGCGCATGGTTGAGGGTTCCAGAGCTGGGACTGTGAGATTTGTGAATGGGAGAGGTATGCATGGTGGGTGGGGGGCACGGGTTGCAGATATTTCTGTCAGAATCCTGTGCAGGCTGGAAGCAAATCTTTACAGCATGGCTTATTCATTAAACTTCATCTCACATCAAAGCCAGGCTTGCAAGCTGGGTCCAGCGTCTGTCACCCAGCATTCCATCAAAGAAAACAAGTGGCTACTTTGCTCCCATTACCACCCATCCTCTGGCTGTAAATAACTGACAAAATTAGACCCTCCTATGTATATAGGCCCACTGGGTGCTCTCCTGGGTAATATAAAAGTCCCATTAACATGCTCCTCCTCATTGGCCCTGACAGCTTGATCCATTATTCCACCTCTTTGCGTGACCTCTGCACTGTCATGACAAGAAGGCAAAGACAAAATGAATAGTTAGTGCGTGTAATAGGTTATCCTGTTCATCAGATTTTATAAGTCAGTTGGGTTGCTCTCAAATTTTTTTTATTGTCTGTGGTAAAGAGTGAATTAATATGCTAATACAGCATAACGAACGCAGCAAGCAATTCCCTTCTGCTGAGCCAATTTTCGGTCCCAGTTGGGTGGTGAGGGGTGGGAGGAGTTGTAAATAGAGCAATAATGGTGACTTTGAAGCATTTTGATTTGAACTTTAAAGTTTTGTCACCCAGTAGCTGGGAACCAGCACACTGGAGGGATTTTACCTTTGTGCCACAGGTGTAATACCATCTGGACAGGTTTGATGTTTGATATTCCGAAGAGCGCTTCAGGCGCATGTGCAGATGACCCAGTCGCAAAATTGTTTGAATAAACCAATTCGCCATCTTTAAATAGCAACATATTGGTAAAACCTGGGTGCGTTACTGGGGTTCAACCATGATTCTTTTCAAAAGTGAAAAAAATATTGTCCAGGGTGAAGATAGAAACCGTTTCTTATTTCTGGCTGTAACTTGTGTTTTGAGATTCTGTTTAGTCATTTACGGTGCTTGGAACAAACTGCATAAAACCTCATTGGTTTCAAAAACACACCATACTGATTTCGCACAGCAGTCAGCCTGTGCTGAGATACCCAATCCAGAGGATAGGCTAGGACTGACCGTCATTGATGTTATCACACACACTGCAATAGTAATCCAGAGAGTGAGAGTTTAGATCCCACCATGACAGCTTGAGAATTTGCAGTAAGTTTTAAAAAGCTTGCACCAGGTTGCGCAATTATTATTTTCAAACAAAGTAACCCATTTGGTCCACTAATGTCCTTTAGGGATGGAAACCTGCCATCCTTACCTGGTCTAGTCCAATATGTGACTCCATGGGCCAAACAAATGTGACTGGCTCTTAAATACCCTCTGAAGTGGCCTAATGATCCACTTAAAGAACAACACCTTCTCCACCGTAGTCCTCAATACCGGGGCCCCGCAAGACTCCATACTTAGCCCCCTACTCTACTCCCTGTACACACACGATTGCGTGGCAAAATGTGGTTCCAACTCCATCTACAAGTTTGCTGACAGTACAACCATAGTGGGCTGGATCGCGAACAATGACAAGTCAGAATATAGGAGGGAGATAGAGAACTTAGTGGAGTGGTGCAGTGACAACAATCTCTCCCTCAATGCCAGCAAAACTAAAGAGCTGGTCATTGACGTCAGGAAGCAAAGTACTGTACACACCCATGTCTGCATCAACGGGGCCGAGGTGGAAATGGTTAATAGTTTTGAATTCCTCGGGATGCACATCACCAAAAATCTGACCTAGTCCATCCACGTCGTGCTACCACCAAGAAAGCACAACAGCGCCTATACTTCCTCAGGAAACTAAGGAAATTTGGCATGTCCACACTGACCCTTACCAACGTTTACAGATGCACCATAGAAAGCATCCTATCTGGCTGCATCACAGCCTGGTATGGCAACTGCTCGGCCCAAGACCGCAAGAAACTTCAGAGTCGTGAGCACAGCCCAGTTCATCACATGAACCTGCCTCCCATCCATTGACTCTATCTACACCTCCTGCTGCCTGGGGAAAGCGGGCAACATAATCAAAGACCCCTCCCACCCGGCTTACTCACTCTTCCAACTTCTTCCATCGGCAGGAGATACAAAAGTCTGAGAACACGCACAAACAGATTCTGCCGCAGAAGGCTGTGGAGGCCAAATCACTGAGTGTCTTTAAGAAAGAGATAGGTAGGTTCTTGATTAGTAAGGGGGTCAGAGGTTATGGGGAGAATGGGGATGAGAAAATATCAGCCATGATTGAATGGCGGAGCTGACTCGATGAGCTGAGTGGCCTAATTCTGCTCCTATGTCTTTGGTCTTATTCAAAAAAAGCTTCTTCCACACTGTTACCAGACTCCTCAACGATCCTCTTATGAATTGATTTGATTAATATCACACTCCTGTATGCTTCACCCGATGCTGGTATTTATATTGTGTACCTTGTGTTGCCCTATTATGTATTTTCTTTTTATTTTATTGTCATGTGCTAAATGATCTGTTTGAGCTGCTCGCAGAAAAATACTTTTCACTGTACCTCGGTACACATGACAATAAACAAATCCAATCCAATCCGTTTAGTTGTGCCAACCAGTTTCTGCTGTGGTTCAAGAAGGCAACTCACCAGCATCTTCTCAAGGGCAATTAGGGATGGACAATAAATGGACAGCCTTGCCAATAACACCCACACCACTAGAATAAATTTAAAATGCACTGAACCCACTAACATCATCGGACATTAACATTGACGGAGCACTAGTCCGAGGGGAGCTAACTGTGAATCGTTCCCGCTTAATTACATCAATATACAAATGTTCAGTAAAACTAACAGGGCACATGATGGTGAGTGAACAGGACTTGGTGTGAGTTAGGGTGAAAGCAACAGTTTCCACTGAGCTCAAATTTACAGCGGGTGAAAGGTGGGCGAAGTCTCTACTTGCTTCAGTATCTATGGGTCTTGGGTTCAGGTTCCACAGCAGGGCTTGGAGCAGTCAATCTAGGCTGGCCCTTCAGTGTAATACTGAGTGACTACTGTTGGAGACGCTGGATGGGATTCTCCGTTTGGAAGACAATGGGTGCCATCCTCCGGCCATGCTGTGCCAGAAACGCATCTCGCCACGGCGCAGTGTGACCACTGAAAGCCGAGAGACCCCGCTCCTGGGATCTACCTGTCCCGCAACGCCTCATGAGATTCAATGCAACCTTGCGAGACATTGCAAGAGGAATCCCGCCCACAATGGATCACTTTTCAATAAATCTGCATAATAGAGCGAGGCAGTAAGCCTTATCGAATGCACAGATTCCCGAGGTATCTGAGGCTTTGGGATTCAATCTCAATTAGGGTGTTGGGAAACATTTGTTACTGGTTTCCACAAATGGGGACCAGACGGAACGGCACTGTTGGGGTCTCCCAAGGTGGTTCCCTGGCAATACTGGTGCTACCTGGGTACCCTGGAAGTGCCAGCCTGGCACCCTGGCAGTGTCACCTGGGTGCCAGCCTGGCACTGCTAAGGTTCCCAGATGGCATTTTCTGCACGGGCGCAATCAGGCCGGGGTTGCCCGATGTTGGGGGCAGGGAGCCCTCCCATGTTGTGTTTGGGCTTGGGGAAAGGGATTTTTCTCGGGGCCTCGGAGATGGCGTCCCAATCTCTCGCTACAATGGGGAGTTCCGGCAAGTGGAGTTCGCCCATTGTAAAAAGCGGGGCTACGTGCGGCCTCGGCCGCGCATTCCCCATTTAGGCCCCTTATTCAAAGCGAGTCGCGTTGAATAGCCATGTGTTTCTCAGCACTGCGAGCGCCAGGAAGCAAGCAGCTAAAGGTGCCCACTCGGGGACTTTGTGCCTTTTTGGGAAGATCACGCCCTATGTTCTCCTACCGGAGATGAATTGCACTCTTTTAATGATAGGTTTGTGGTCGTAAAGCAGGTTGCAATCCTATATTCCTTCCCATGGTGTGGACTCCGAGGCAATTCCCAGACGACCCCGATGGAGGGTCGCCATCTTGAGTGGACTGCCCAATAGCGGAGACCCGTGGGCGGCAATCTCCCAACCCCCGCACCGCAAACCGGTCACGACCCCCACCCCACACCACCACCGCAAATTGACCCCCCCCTCCCCACCCCACATACACACACAGTAGATCGGCCAGGACGCCTCCCACCCCAAATCAGCCACAAACCCCCGCACTGCACTGCACGGCATCCCCACCACCGGATCGCCTGGGTGCACCCCACTCCCAAATATGGGGATGACCTGACCCCCTCCCCCCCCTCCCCCAGGACACCTGCAAAAGAGGGACCCCCTTACAGGGATCTCTGTAAGAGGAAACCTTCCCCAACCCCACAGGTACCCCCTGCCTAAAGAAATCCACACACACAGACCCCCCCATACACAGATCCTCCCCCTCAACATACACAAAACCCCCTCCCCTCAGAAAAAGGAGCCCTGTAGGGAGCTAGAGAGCAGTCCAGGAGGAGGCTGTGGGAAGCATTATAGCTGTAATACTTGCTAAGTCAAGTTCATGATTGCTAAAACCACCAGTGAACTTTGCCCACGTGATTCCCGGCCGTGGAGACCCATAGAATCGCAGAGGCGTGGAGCATAAGGCACCGAGCCTGCTAAATAGATGCAAATGGTCATTATGATTCATTTGCATATATTTCCATGCTCCTGCTGGCGTGCTGAATGGAACTCGTTCACGCTGCCAGTGAGGGGGTCGGATCATGGTGTTCGGGTTGCCGACTGGTGCCAATCCCGGTTTTGCCTCGACTCCCGATTCTCCACCCCATCGGGGAACGCATTCTGGGAATCCCGAGGACATAAAACCCGTCCACTGTCCTTCATACGAAATGGTAAACTGTCAGGTTTCTTCCTTCTTAGGTGAGCGTAAAGACCCCATTACACTATTCAAAGAAGAGTAAAAGCAGGGATCTCAATTTGGGTGTTGTGAAACATTCATCCATTTTCCGACAGCAGGTGAAGTGCACATCCATTCGTAAGCAGCTTGTGGGGCCTTGCTGTGCAAAGATTGACCGTCATGATGGCCAAATTAACAACAGTGACTGAACCTCAGTGTAATTGATTGTCTGTGAAGCACTTTGGGATGACCCGAGGACCTGATGTAACGCTGCTGAAAATCAAGTTCTCCATATTGCTTAAACCTCCCTGTCTGTGTGAGTAATAAATGGGATCCCAGCCAGTCTGCTAATTGGGGTTATCCGCCAAGCGCGAGTAGTCAGGCATGTTGCCTGCCTTGTCCTGTGGAAACCATAGGTTCCTGCACTGCTGTGTAGAACTTTGGCAGTGTCTTGCTTTGGCCTGTGTGTCTGTGCTCCAGGCTAGACAGTAATGGTGTGGAGCTGATCCACTGGCAAGTTAGAGATGGGAAACTGAGGGAATGTACAACGTACTTGGTTAATAAGTAAGTTATAACATTTTAAAGAAATTGCTGAGCTGGTTCAAAACACAGTTTCTTCCAAGTTATTGTATTGTGACAGCGTGGTAATACTGAGAGTTAGGTAGAATATTTTTTTCAGCCAACATAGTTTCAATACAAACATATCAAATTTAAGTGATAAAACAGAATGTGTGTTGTTGCAATGTGATAGACTGATGAATTTTAGATCAGCAACATTCTGCACAGAATTTCCTCCCTGAATCTCTCCTCCTAAAAAATGTTCCTTAAGACCTGATCCTTTGACCATGCTATTGGTCATCTGCCCTAATATCTTCTCGTTTGACTCAGTGTCAAACTTTATCTTGCTTAAACTCCTTAACTCTGTTATAGGCACTTTATGAATGCAGATTGTTGTTGTTGGTAAGGACAGCGTTGACAGCGTACAGCTATGAGATTGCGTTGAGGGTTGGGGTATGGTCAGATCCCATCCTGAAATCTTAGCATTATTTTGCAACAGCAAATCAAAATCTGAAGGAAACTGCTACTTTAAGTCCTTATCGTTTAAAACTGGGAATGAATAGTGCAGCACGAATCCTTCGGACGCGATTCTGCGGCCTCTTACACTCTTGCTTAAGTGGAATGAGGCCGTGAATAGCGGGAGAGGCAGAAAATGAGAACTGTGCCAGGCGGCAAGCAGTTTGTGATGCAACTGGCCCCCTCCTGTAGGCGAAATCGGGATCTCGCCGTAGGGTTGGCGAGAAACCAATTATCGCCACTTAAGCCTCATTTCCATACAATTAACGAGAGTCATCCCCTATCCAACGGCCTTCTGTGATTCATCGGCCTCTCCAGCAAGTGGTCATGCGGGCACCGATTAGTACCCCTTTTGAAAAATGTGAACCTGGCGGAAGGGCTTCTCTGGGGAGCTGAGGATAGAGTAGGTATCCTTGCTCACAGGCAAAGAACCCAGGGGCACTGGGCTTGCCACCCAATGTTCAACGGAGGGTGGGGGACCCACGGCTGCAGATGGGGGACCCTTGGTTGGGGTGGGGGGGATACCCTCCGCAGGGGTAGACCGCCATGGGGGCAACTCCAGTCCCTGCCGGTCTGCCCCACCGAACATCCCTAACCCCCATTGACTGCCGAGGCCTCTGGCCGTTCGGCTGAAGACTATTGCTAACAATGAATTGACAATCGCAGTTAAGTGAGTACTTCACACAACCCAAGTGGATTCCCGTGGGTAGGCGGGCCATGTAGCATGTGCAAGCCATTTTCTAGTTTGATACCTGGATGCTGTGCTTGAACACTGCGGGAGGCAACACCACACACGCAGCAGCCAATATCCGAACACCCAGGGGATGGGACGCAGCTCCAGGGACATGTCCACGGCTGGAGGGTGGGTGAGTGCCACAGGGAGGGGGATGGGATGCCTGGAGAGATGGGCCAAGGGGTCGGAGGTCAGCATACATTGTGGACGAAAGTGACAGGTGTCATACTACTTGTGCACAAAGGTGTTTATTGTGTTTTACCATTTCCAACTCCCCCAATGGTGCTGCCCCCTCCCCACACCAGCCCCCTCATCCCCTACCTACGACCCACCCCTTCCCCAGTGTCCTCAGTGATCTGAGGTGGAGGCAGTCAGCTGTTTACCATGTCCCGTGGCCTTTGATGCCCCTAGCGGGCATCCTCTGGGGCTCTGAGGCCGGAGGGCCCCGGTTCACTTGTCAGCCTGCCCGGCCCCGTGTGCTGGTTGTGGGACGCGACCTTATCAGAGGGGTGGAACTCAGGGGAATTGGTGCCCACCATCACCACTCCATGGAACAGGTCCAGATTGGCACCTCCTGCATGGTTGCCATACGGACCTGGGGATCACCTTTAGATGGCGGGGCAGATGGTTCAAGCCCCGGCTGCCCCAGCATCATCTGGCTCTGCCAGCCTTTGCGATTCCCTATGGCCTGCACCATCGTGTTGACACCCTCGGCGATGTTCCTCAGTGACTGGGACATGCTCTGCAGCGCGTTGGCAATGCCCACCTATGACTGGGACAAGTTCCGCAATCTGAGAGTGGGGCATGTCCCACAGAACCTCATCAAGGTCAGCCTGGTACTGGGTAACATCCCCCAGCGAGGCGGGCATTCTGCTGAGACCCTCAGCCGTGGCCGTCACGACTGCGCAATGCCTTGGGTACCTTGACTAATGATGCCGACCTCGTGTAACAGGACCTCAACTGCGGTCGCCATCCTAGCAGACTTGGCCTCAGTGCCACGCATTGCTGGCGACAGCTCCAGCGCCCATTGACTCTGGGACTCCTCTAAGCGGCCATGGATCTGCTGGAGTGATGAGTGATGCTAACATCTTCCTATGAATTGTCCCGGATGCACCCTAACGTCTGCATCAGCTCTGGGATGATCTCCCCCACAGGCTCAGTATCAGGCTAGGACCCTGCTGGATCCTGAGATCCAGCAGACCTCTGACTGCTGTCCGCCAGCCTCCACGTTGGTGACCACTCTCTCCTCAGCCACACCAGTCACCTCCAAGGCACGCTCCTCGAAGGTGGTGAGGAATCAGATGTCTGGCATACCGTTGCCAGTCTGGGCCTTCTCCTGACAGTTGTGGGAGAGTTTTTCCTGAGGAGACACAGAGAGGGCATCATTAGCCACACGCTAACTATGGTTCACAGTGGTGGGAGGAAAGGTGCAAAGGAAGGGTTTCAGGGTATGAAGGGGGCCGGGGGGGTGGAGGGAGGTTTGGGGGTCGCATGGAGAATTGGTGCTTTTAGCAGCTTGGTTTGTTGAAGGGCAGAAAGGCTTGGAGTGTTTTCTTTGCTATAATCTTCAAGCACCTCAACAATACAGACAGTGTCTCAGGCTTGAAAATGTAATAAATGCAAGTGACCCTGAGAAATATTTGTTAATCCTTTCACGCAGGTCTGAGTAAATCAGCTTTGTGCATTTTACAATACTGTCCGCCTTTTGCAGTTGTTCGTTTTTGAGGTAATTCATGGCACGTCACAACTTTCTAATAATCTGTAGACATGGAGCAGATGGCCATCTACAACACTGCCAGTAATGGGTCACAACCAATCCTTGAGCATGGCTTCTGAATGAACAGCAAGGCTCAGTATAGCTCTGAGCTAGTGGAGGTCCCAGAGTCAGTCCCTTGTCCGTGTTCGATTAGCTCTGGAATTGCAACAGGAACTTTACGTTGGAGAGAATTGGAAGGGAGAAACGAAGAGAGGATTCAAGTTTCCTACACAGTCCAGTGCCTCATCTCCTCTATCTAAAAAGTGGGAAAAATTAATAGTTGATTGCAACCAGGATTTTGCCAGTATAGCAGTGACTGAAAGAGTAGGCTGAGTCTATTCGAACCGTGGCATCAGATTGGATGGGGCTTTATTGCAGTATTTCTAAAACTGATCTGCAACATTGTACAGCCAATATGGTCCATTTTGAAGTGTAGTCACTGTTATAATGTCTGAAATACGACAGCCAATTTATGCACAGCAAGCTCCCTGGAATAGCAATGTTATAATGATCAGATTATTGTTTCTATTGATGTTGATTGAAAGAAAAATATTGGCCTGGAAAATTATGGGGATAACACCCTTGCTCTCCTGTGAATATTACAATGAAATCTTTTCATCCACCTAAGAGAGCAGACTGGACCTCAGCTTAAAATCTGTGCACTCGTAACAGTGCAGCCCCTCCCTCAGTACTGCATCGGGAGTGTCAGCATGGGTTATGGGTTTCACTTCTGGAATGGGATGGGCAACCACAACCTTCTGACTCAGAGCTAAGAGTACTGTCTACTGAGCCATGACTGACATTAATTGGGTTTGGTAGCATAGTGTTTCTGTCACTGGATCAATAATCTAGAGAACATTCACCGTCATGGTGGTTTGCGAACTTGATATTTTGTTCAAATGACAATCAGATCATCACTCGGTCCCTTAGGGAAGGAATCTGGCCAATATGTGACTGAAATCCCACACCAAGCCCCTCTGGGCCCTGTAAGCCGCTTGGTTTTGACAGACCACAACCAAATGGGCCCACCACCATCTTCTGAAGAATATCTCGGGACAGACAACAAATGCCCTCTTTGCCATTAATGGCCACACCCTGGGACTGAATTTTAACAGCAGTAGAATTGGTAATCTTGTAATCCAGTTAAGTAGGAAGCTTATCAATTATGAGTCTGCCTTCTAACATGATAGGAAAGTCACTTTCCCAACGAGGTGTGAATATACATTGTGCCCTTATGCACATCCATGTTGGCGGAGTAGCCGATTGGCTCACCATACAGCTTGTTCATTGTGCAGAGGAATTTGGCATGGAATTAGAAGCATGCAACTCTTAAAGGGCTGCTGCTGAGAATTAAAGTGGCCACAACAGTGGGGTGCGTAGGGTGTGTCATTAAAGCTATTTCACTGTATTGAATGTCTGTCTGTTTGTGTTCATACTTAAATTTGCTCCTCAAAACAATAGGCTTTGTAAATGTTGAATGGCAGAAGTATAGGCTCACCCACTGAATGAGAAGCTCAGCATTTTAGCAACTGAATTCTAACCTCCATTTACAACAGCTCTTTCAAATGAGATTCAAACATTTCACCTTCTGAAGCAGGGATGCTGCCTTTGAGCAAATGCCTCACTCCATATTTGGCGTGTGTTTCGGAGACTTTTAACGTGGTTGCTGCACCTCAATTGCATTCAATTCAGTTAGTCTGACTCTTGCCTTGGAGAAGCATCCCTGCATAGCATCCAAATAGCAGCCATGGCTCAGGGGGCAGTGCTATTGCATCTGAGACCAGAACATTGTTGGTTCAAGTCCCATTCCAGAGATGTGAGCAAAAAAAAAAGCAAAAGGTTAGTGCACCCATGATGGCGGTGCTTCTTCTTCTTGGGCAGACCCTCAGGGCCGAGGATGACTTGCTTCTACTCCGGGGAGGTGGGTTCTGTAGTGGCTGAATAGTTCGATCCTGCAGGCACTGTCACAGGTTTGGCAAGTGGTGCTTGATGAAGTCGGTGGGTGGGTGGGTGGGACGCTCTAGATTCTGTGCTCTCTTTCTGGTGTTTATATATGGTCTCCGCATGCTCCACCCTGTGATGTTCAAGGTGATTGGTGCCTTTGTGGATGCTTTTTTTCTAGCTTCTGTGTTCTAAGGCAAGAGATTCCCATGTGTCAATGGGGATGTCGCATTTATTTAGGGGGACTTTCAGAGTGTCCTTGTAATGTTTCCTCTGCCCTCCTAGTGATCACTTACCATTGCGGAGCACGGAGTATAGCACTTGTTTGGCATGGGGGCAATGTGACCTGCCCATCGCAGCTGGTCGAACATGGCCAGTGGATGTGCTATCTTTCAAATGAAATGTCTGCCCTCTCGCATGGATGTGAAAGATCCTACAGCACCATTTTGAATCATAGAATCATAAAATTTACAGTGCAGAAGGAGGCCATTCGGACATTTTTGGACACTAAGGGCAATTTAACATGGCCAATCCACCTAACCTGCACATCTTTGGACTGTGGGAGGAAATCCGCTCAGATACAGGGAGAACATGCAGATTCCGCACAGACAGTGACACAAGCCGGGTATCAAACCTGGGACCCTGGAGCTGTGAAGCAACAGTGCTAACCACTGTGCTACCGTGCTGCCCTTGAAGAAGTGGAGTTGTTCCTGGTGTCTTGGCCATTATTTATCCCTCTGTTGATAACGCAAAAACAGATTACTTGATCATTATCGAATACAGTTTGAGGGAGCTTATTATGCATAAATTGCTTGGAAAGTGTTTTGGAATGCCCGATCACCAATATTCTTTGAACTAATGAGCTAAAGTGTTAAAAAAAAAAGTCTGAAGAGTCTGAATTAATTTTTTCCCCCCCACAATGTCACTCACTGTGTCTGGGGGATTGATTCCTGGAGACTACAGGAAATCCTGGCGAGTTGGAGGTTCTAGTGTACTCCTGAAACCCCGATCTGAAATCTCCTTAAAAATATTGACAGGATTCTGGTGGTTTGTCAATTATTAATTGGGCACCTCCTGTAAATATTTAAATATTCCCTTTGGGACAAGCTGGCAAGTATTTTCACCCATTCAGGAACTAATCCTAAAAGACAATATCAGCTAAGCAAAGGAAACCACAAGTCTTTCAGCTTTCCTTTTGAACTAGCTGCCCAGTTGTCCCACATTTTTGGACCTGCACAGTCAGGTCAAGTGTTAGTTCACAAAGGGATATTGTTACAAATGAGCTGTGATCGATTCAGCATAGCAGGACATTGGCAGAGCACACATTTAGATAGGAATTGCATCAGTGCTTTGATTTAATATGTGTGAATATTCAATTACTTGCTGCAGTCATTAATGTGCTATTCAATTACCCAAATCATTAATTGGGACAGCATTGGTCTTTGTCAGTTCCGTCTAATGTAATTATAGATGCAAAGACTGAAGACATAGTTAAAATGATTATGGTAAGGTTATTGAAGCATTGTGGAGGTGTGATTCCAGTCTCTCTCACAATTTAGTCCTTTATAATTAGTCAATCTCCTGTTGAACCGTGTAATCTTCAAGTGAATTGAGGCCAGAAGAGGATGATTAGAACAGGGTATGCAGGTGTAACTTAGTCAGCATTTCTAGTTCACACCTTTTGCCCTTAATTTCTAGTTGAAACATAAAACTCTTAAACCTGCATTAATAATAGGAGATACTTATGTATGGTGTAAATATACTGGGCTGACTTTCCTTCGACCGGATCCTCCACTTCACCAGCAGCGCACTCACGCCTGCGGATTTCCCGATGGCATGGGGGTGCCCACAATGGGAAACCCCATTGGCCAGCTACCGGGATGGGGAATCGGCTGTCAGCCGGGGGAGGGGGGAGTGGGGAATGGGTGCTTTGGGATGGAGAATCCCACCCATTGTATTTACAGCCTTCCACTGCTGCAAGCATGCCAGGAACCCCTTTGCGAGTATTGGCATAACACCATTAACCCCCTACTTGTTGTCAGATTGACAACTTGGTTTGATAAAATTTCATATGATCACCTATTCTTCACTCCCCCCCCCCCCCCCCCCCCCCCCACACACACACACACACACACACACACAGCCACATGCACCATTTCTTTTCCTCCCATCTCTAATCATTTTCGACCGATATGCTAAAGTGTTCAGCAGTGTCCGGGAGACTGATTCCTGGAGACTCCCGGCAATCCTGGAAGCCCGAGCGAACTGCTGAAACCTCGGACAGAAATCTCCTCAAAATATTTAAATATTCCCTTTGGGACAAGCTGACAATTATATTCTCACATTTGGGAATTGATTGTCATAATCCTGAGAGACAGGTGTAATGGCCACGTTGCACACACTGCGGATACGGGCACGTCGGATAAATCACGAGACAGGCCAAAACCGGGACCCACGTTGGACACAAATCAGTTCGCGATTGAACCGGCCTGCTCCCGTTGGCGGGTTCTAGATCCTGCCAGACATGGCGAAATACCAATTAAATCTCCATCTCATTAACAACGACCCCTCACGGGGGACAGGCCTGGGCTGGGCGCCATAGGTCAGGGATCACCCCAGGGCTGCGGGAGTGAGGGTCTCGCCGTCTACAGGACATCCATCAACATTATGAACACCCATAACTTGGGCAACTACAGCTGCTGTCTGTCTGTCCTACCAAACACTTCCAGGACAGAGGCCTGTTCTTGGTTATATGCTGACAGTCATTTTAACTCCTTTGGCTATGAGCAGCCTCAGGCTGCACAGCTGAAGGCTTTCTAATAAGGAATGAGCATTGTTAGTTGTGAGAGCACTTGAGAGCTGCAGGGTGTGTTTGCTACTTGCTCCTGCTGGTGCCTGCAGATGCCTGGAGGCAGCTCTTGCTGTAGTGCCAGTGGAATATGTGGATGCCAGGATTTGGTTCTGGTGAGATTGGCCGTGTGGGAGGGGCCTGCACAGCTGCGGCTCCTGGTTGGAGAATGGCACTGACACATAGAAGAAGTCACACATTGATGGACAGATCATTTCTACGACAAAGTTTTGGACATGATAACACATTCTCAGGCTTATCTTCCATTTCTATTGAGGGTTCTGCAAGAGTGATACTGTGTGTTTGGTTTTTATGTGTGACAATGAGCTGCTATAGCTTTGTATTAGTGCCAATATGGAATGGTGACATTTCCTTGTTGTTTAATGGTTAGTGTGATACGTGGAATGTTACATAGCTGATATACAAATCTTTGTTACAATTGACCATTTAATAAACAAAATATTCTCAAGTGCATTCTCGTAGGTACATGTGCCATGTCTCAGACAAGTATTATCGCCTAGCATTCCAATCAAACTGTGCTAGCTGGACACTTAGCCTGTGTCAGCACCACATAGGCACCAGCCAACATTGAAACACTCTCGAGTTGGGCTTCAGCACTGAGGATATCCCCACAACCAGAGCGTGAGTGTGTGGATCAGGAGAGGCCACCTGAGCCCGGTCTCCCTCATGTTCCCGGCAGTGGTCTGGGGTCCAGGGGCTCCAGCTATGGGCAGGGGTGCGTGTGCAGAGCGGATTCCTCCAGTGTCAGTGGATGGCACTCTGAGACAAGGCAGATCATGTAAGAGTGGGGGGAGGCCCAGGGTATATGAGGTTACCGGGATGGAAACCCGAACTGAGCCCTCAGGTCTCCTTCCTTCTTCAATTCCTTGCAGCAACCAAGAAGGATGGTGTTGTTCACCCCGCAGCGGCAGCCCTCACGGTGCTGGTGGCAGTCCAGGAGGGCAGATGCCAGAGAAAGCAGCAGCATCTGCTCAGGCTGGAGGTGGCACTCCATGTGCATGAGGCCACCACACATCCTGAAGATCCGGCCACCCATCAGGCTGAGGAGGATCCCAGAGGTGGATGCCAGTGATGGCCGAATGTGTACAGGCGTCGTTGGTCATTTAACAGATGACTGACAGCGTGTACCATAGGAGTCTCCATCTCAAAAGGAGGTGGGCTTGGTACCCTGTGGAGGAGTCAGACATCCGCTCCTGGTGGTCGTGAAGATCACCGCAGCCCTGAAAATTTATGCAATTGGTTCATTCCAAGGCTCCATTGGGGAATGTTGTGGCATATCATAAGCAACAGCCCACAAGTGCATCCGTGAGGTCACCGATGCCCTGTGTGCCAGGGCAGCTGACTAAATTAACTTTGAGCTGGACCAGACCATCAAGATCCCTGTGTAGCAGGATTCTCCACCATCGCTGCGATACGTCAGGTCCAGGGGGTAATAGATGGCATGCATGGGGGTGGCACAGTGGTTAGCACTGCTGCCTCACAGTGCCAGGGATCCGGGTTCAATTCCAGCCTTGGGCGACTGTCTGTGTGGAGTTTGCACGTTCTCCCTGTGTCTGCGTGGGTTTCCTCCGGGTGCTCCGGTTTCCTCCCACACTTCAAAGATGTGCAGGTTAGGTGGATTGGCCATGTTAAATTGCTCCTCAGTACCCAAAAGGTTAGGTTGTGGAGGATAGGGTTGTGGCGTGAGCTTAGGTGGGGTGCTCTTTCCAAGGGTTGATACAAACTGTAATAATAATAATAATAATAATATTTATTAGTTTCACAAGTAGACTTACAATAATACTGCAATGAAGTTACTGTGAAAATCCCCTAATCATAGAATCATAGAATTTACAGTGCAGAAGAAGGCCATTCGGCCCATCGAGTCTGCATTGGGCCTTGGAAAGGGCACCTTAATTTAGCCCAAACCTCCACCCTATCCCCATAACCCAGTAACCCCACCTAACCTTTTTTGGACACTCAGGGCAATTTAACATGGTCAAACCACCTGAGAGAATAAGATACAGACAGGCACTTGGGGGAAATAAATTCAAAACGGAGGACAGAGTTCATGGCCTGAAGTTGTTGAACTCAATGTTGTGTCCAGATGGTGTAATGTACCCAATTGGAAGATGTGTGTTCCTTCAGCTTGCATTGGGCCTCACTAGAATAGGGGCTGGTTTAGCACAGTAGGCTAAACAGCTGGCTTGTAATGCAGAACAATGCCAGCAGCGCCGGTTCAATTCCTGTACCAGCCTCCCCGAACAGGCACCAGAATGTGGCGACTTGGGGCTTTTCACATTAACTTCATTGAAGCCTACTTGCGACAATAAGCGATTATTATTATTAATATCATAAAACTGTAGCAGGGACAAGAATTGACCACACTCCAGTGCCTGTTCGGGTACACTGAGGGAGAATTCAGAATGTCCAAATTACCTAACAGCACGTCATTCGGGACTTGTGGGAGGAAACCGGAGCACCCGGAGGAAACCCATGCACACACGGGGAGAACATGCAGACTCCGCACAGACAGTGACCCAAGCCGGGAATCGAACCTGGGACTCTGGAGCTGTGAAGCAACAGTGCTAAACACTCTGCTACCGTGCCATCCTTTTGGAAGGAGTGTTTACGAACAGCTCCCCTTGGTTGCGGAAGCTGCTGGGCGTGTTTCCGGTGAATCATCTGGCAGAACAGCCATTTCTGCCATGAAGCTCATTGGGTTTTATTTTCAGCACTAAGCGCCATTAAATACGGGCTGCTGTCTCGCCGGCTCAGCACCCAGGAGTCGCACCCGATATGGCACTTAGACTTTTTCCAGTTAAATTGCACCCAGCATCAGCTAAGCAAAGAAAGCCAATCTGTTCATTGCAGTAAATGTGTCTTATACATCTTATCATTATAGTAAAAACAGCTTCACCATTATTTATTAGTTAAAGGAAGAGCTGCCATTCCTATCATTTGCCATTTGCAGCCAATGAAATCATTTGGAAATGCAGCCACAGTTGTGACGTTGGTTGAGGAATAAATATCAGGCAAGGACCCATGTTGGGGAATGGGCGAGAACTCCCTGTTTCTCTTTGAAATGGGGACCATGGAATCTTCCACCTGAAAGGGTAGGTGGGGTTCGGTTTAATACCTTGTGAAAGACAGCACCTTTGACATTGCACTGGGAACATTAGGCTGGAATGTCAGCTCAAATCCTGGAGTGGGATTTGAAACATAGATGCATAGAAGATAGGAGCAGGAGGAGGCCTTTTGGCCCTTCGAGCCTGCTCCGCCATTTATCACGATCCTGGCTGATCATCCAACTCAATAGCCTAATCCTGCTTTCTCCCCATAACTTTTGATCCCATTCACCCCAAGTGTTATACCTAGCCGCCTCTTGAATATATTCAATGTTTTTGCCTCAACTACTTCCTGTGGTAATGAATTCCACAGGCTCACCACTCTCTAGGTGAAGAAATGTCTCCTCATCTCTGTCCAAAATGGTTTACCCTGAATCTTCAGACTGTGACTCCTGGTTCTGGACACACCCATCACTGGTAACATCTTCCCTGCATCTACCCTGTCTAGTCCTGTCACAATTTTATAAGTCTCTATGAGATCCCCCCTCATTCTTCTGAACTCCAGCGAGAACAATCCTAACCTAGTCAATCTCTCCTCATACGAAACCCCAACCTTCTGACTCAGAGGGGAGTGTGTTGCCCACAGACAAACAGCTGACACCTGCTCCATCAACTGTTACACGTTGTATATAGCGCAGCCACTGTGACTGGAAAAATGCCAATTCCAATGCCTTTGAACCTCCCCCCCCCCCCCCCCCCCCCCCCGCCCACCCGAGGAACCTTTGCCGTTCCTTTGAGCACTTGGTTTTATTCGAATTGTACATTTCATGCGATCCTGCACTGCGAATGAGCATTTTCCCTGATCACTGCTGTGAAATAGTCTTTTCTTTCAATCCTGCACTACCCAGCCTTGTGAGTGAGATTTTATAGCTCAGGCTCTCCAGCTGCATTCAGTGAATTATTGTCATACTAAAATTAAATGGTAAAACCTTAGCTAATTAGTTTACATCAAGAATGGTAGGAAGAAGGAACAGTTTCAAAACTTTTAGTGGAAGAAACATTAGTTTTCCCTTTTTTTTATCATGATGGTGGTTAGAAGGTGGAGGGACAGAAGTGAAGAGAATATATTTATTTCAGTACCTAAACGATGCAGAGGCTGTGAACAGTCTGGTTCAGCATACATGGGAGAGGTCTGGGAATCTGGTCTTCCCATTGAGATTCCCATACATGTTTTCAAATCCCTCCATGGCCTCACCATTCCCTATCTTTGTAATCTCCGGCACGATCTTCCAAGATCTCTGTGATCCTCTAACACTGGCTTCTTGAGCATCCCCCGATTTCAATTGCGCCACCATTTATGGCCATGCCACCCACTGCCTGAGTCCCAAGCTCTAGAACTCCTTACTGTAATCACCCTCACGAAGCCCATGGGGATATACTAATAGATCTCCCCACGGGAATACGAAATTCCCTGCTAATGGGCGGAGGCCTACCCAGCTGGGCCTCATATTTAGACTGTATAAAGGCCGGCCCAGACAGGGACCGGCATCCTGGTAGTGCCGACTGGGACTTATACTGTATTGCTGCTGTTTCTTTGACCGTTAATAAACTACCGTTTACACTACTACTTGGCATCCAGGGTCTTTATATCTGCCTCAGCCTCTTTCCCTTTTTATTCTACTTTTAATAAGATAAACCTTCAAATCCTGCCAAGATGACCAAGCAAATGACCAAGCATTTGGTCATCTGACCTATCATCTCCCTATGTGGCTCAGTATCATAATTTGTTTTTACAATACCCTTGTTAAGTGACTTAGAATGTTTTAGTACAATAAAGACACTACATAAATACAAGTTGTTGCTGATGTGCCCATTATTTGGCTGAAGCAAGGACTGGATGACAGCCCCGAAAGCTGACTGACTGCACAGGAGCAATAAAGGGTCAAGAGAGACAGTGGAGGAGTAGAGCTGGTTGTCATCAGAGTATCCAATGCAACTAGGTCAGGGGTGGGGCAAACTACGGCCCGCATGCGGCCCGCCAAAGGTATTTATGCGGCCCACCAAGATCAAGTCATAAAAAAAATAAAAAACATTTTAAAAATTGTTTTAAAAAACAAAACAAAATTATTTTTTTTATAAGGTTAATGGGGGGGGGGGGGCTGTTGGGTTACTAGTATAGGGTGGATACGTTGACTTGAGTAGGGTGATCATTGCTCGGCACAACATCGAGGGCCGAAGGGCCTGTTCTGTGCTGTACTGTTCCATGTTCTATATGAGGCGCCCAGAATCATAACCGGGTGAAGCGCCATTTTTGAAAAGTAGAGAAAAAGAGGGCTAAATGCAGGATGCCGCCGGGGGAAGCGCTGAGGTATATGCCGCACGCTAATTGATTACAACCGGGACTATTAATTAATATACTATGCGGCCCTTTAAAATTGTGAATTTCTGAATGTGGCCCTTGCACGGAAAAGTTTGCCCACCCCTGAACTAGGTGGTGATGCTTAAAAAGTGTTGATTTCCTTTCGAGGTACTAGCAAAATATTTTTTCCCCCACCAGAACAGTAACATTTGTTCCATAGTGAAAGTGCAGTTTTTCAGTTCAAAGAATGTATCTTGCATTGCACAGTAAAAGTCTCTAGTTGCCATGTACACCGGAATATAACCAGTGTGAGGGTACCTGGATTGGTCTGTCCTATTTCTCACTTCACACAATACCAGCTTGTTAATCTTGTCTTGCAAAACTGAACTAATATTGGACATGGGGCGGCACAAGGGTTAGCACTGCTGCCTCACAGCCCCAGGGTCCCGAGTTCAATTCTGACCTCGGGTGACTGTGTGGAATTTGCACTTTCACCCGTGTCTGCGTGGGTTTCCTTCAGGAGCTCCGGTTTCCTCCCACAGTCCAAAGATGTGCAGGTTAGGTGGATTGGCCATGCTAAATTGTCCCTTAGTGTCCAAAAGATTAGGTGGGGAGAATGGGTTATAGGGTGGAGGACTTAAGTAGGTGCTCTTTCCAGGGACCGGTGCAGACTCGATGGGCCGAATGGCCTCCTTCTGCACTGCAAATTCTATGATTCTGCCACACCGTGATCCTTTTTGGGGAGTTCCTTTTATAAAACCTAGCAAAGTGTCAGAACGTCCTTGGGGTCTTTGCACCTTCACAAAACCACCCCATAGCACGATTACTATAATGAAGGATGTCAAGGCCTTGGAGAGTCTGCAGAGATTTACTCAAAAGGGAGAAAGGACTTCTGTTAAGTGGAGAAGTTGAAGAAGTTAGAATTATTCTCCTTAGAGCAGAGAAGGTTAAGAGGAGATTTGATTGAGGTGTTCGCAAATCATGAATGATTTTTGATAGAGGAGAGTGGAGAAACCGTATCCAGTGCAACCGGATTTAAGATCATCGTAAAAGAACCAGAGGCGATACGAGGAAACATTTTTTTTGGTTCCTCAGCGAGTTCTTGTGCTCTGAAATGTTTTGCCTGAAAAGGTGGTGAAAGCAGATTCAATATTCAAAAGAGAGTTAGATAAATACTTGAAGGAAAAGACATACAGATGTAAAGCGGAAGAGCAGAAGAGTGAGTGTAATTATAAAGCTCTACCAAAGAGACAGCACAATCATGGAACGTTGAATTGCCTCCTTCCGTGCTCTATGATTTGTGGTGTTTTGATGCTGCTGTATTGTCAAGCCTGTAATTCTGGCATCTTTTTTCTGACACTGTGGACCTTTCCCAGATTAGCATTAAGTAAATGTTTGGGATATTACTGTTTCCTACTTTCTAATTACTGGCTTCTCAACGTCAAATCTTATTGCAACGCTCCATTTCCTCCAATAACGAGAGTGAATCTCCCATCCCCTTTTTCATTACCCCAGCAGCTTTGTTTGCCTCCCACAACTGATATTAGCCAAATGTTTGGAGCACACCTGCCTCAAGTCAATGACCATTATGAATGCCTGACCACCCTGGATACTTGAATGGTCACTCCAGGTGTTTACCTCTGGGTTCATATCAAAGGTTGCAACTGCCCATCAGCCATGTCTGTGCCCAGATTACTTGAGGGGGCGGGGGTAGGGGCAAACTTGGGCCTCGCTTTAATGCCTCAAAGGAAAGATGGCACCTCCGTCGAGTGAGATGGTGAAGTGTGGAGACTGTCCAGAGGCACTACATGGGCTGTCATGCCATTTTGAAAGTTGAGTGAAACAGGTAGAGAAGGGCAGAGGGTGTGGAAAGTTGCTGAGTCTCAGTTTCTGCGTGGAACTGGTGATTTTCTTGTGGATTTTTGATGCACGCCAGTTTTTAAATTCAGAGATATATAGTAGAATGAGGGGCTGTCATGGTGGTTGGCTCTTGTAGATTGTTTTTCCGCAACATGATTATGAAGAACTGGTTTTGACAGGATGAGATTGCAAAGATAAATGCGTTTATCCCCTTTTTCTCACATGAAGGAAACACCTCAAAGCATTGAACAAGCAGCAGCGTGGGGGAGGAATGGGAAGAAAATAGATCAAAGGAGCAGTCAGAGAGCGTCTTATACTTTAGCAAGTTTTTGAAGACTAGGAGGAAGTCAGCAAGGCAAAGTAAATTTTGGAGGAAAGGCCAGAGAATTTAGCTGAGAATGTGGAAACCAACCTGGAAGGCTTTGGTTTAATGAAGATTAGAAGTAACTAAAGCATGGATGAGTGTTTCAGCAACAGAGGGTAAAGACAGATGATATTATGTTGCTGAAAGTAGATGGTATTGGGGATGGTGAGGAAGCTCACTTTGAGGGTTAGGAAGCTCACTTCGAGGCCAAATAGCACATGAAGGTAATGAACAGTATGGTTTAGCCTCAGGCAGTGGTGAGAGGAATGGTGTCAATGACAAGAGAATGGAATTTGTGATGGGAAACTGAAGACAATGGACGCGATGTGACCCCCACGCCGGGTGGGAGAATCGTGGGAGTGCCGGACGAATCACACCACGCCACCTTGGCACCCCCACGCGATTCTTTCACCCCCCCCCCAAAATGGCGTGTTGCGTTTTGCGACAGGCCGCTCGGAGAATTGCCGCTCGCCGTTTCTAACGGCGACCGGCGATTCTCCGGCCCGGATGGCCGGGCGGCGTGCCGCACCTGACCGGTTCACGCCGGCGCTAACCACACCTGGTCACTGCCGGCGTGAACATCGCCCGACCGCTGCATGTGAGGCCTGTGGGGGGGGGCGGAGGGAGGATCGAGCACCAGGGGCGTGCTCAGGAGGTATCTGGCTCGCGATTGGTGCCCACCGACCGTCAGGCCGGCGTCACTAAAAGACGCACTCTTCTCCCTCCGTCGCCCTGCAAGACCAAGCCGCCATGTCTTGCGGGGCAGCGGAGGGGAAGACGTCAACCGTGCATGCGCAGGTGACGTCACTTAGGTGCCGCCGGCCGCGCCGCTTTGATGCAAGCGTCAAGGCCCGGCACGCAAAATTCACGCGCCGCTGCTCCTAGCCCCCCCGGGGGGGGGGGGGGGGGGGGGTGGAAGAATAGGGGGCGAGGAGCGGCCTCCGACGCCGGCTGTGTGTCTTCCTTTGGGAGAATTTCGCCCAATGGCTTTGGCTTTGGTTTTCCTGTTACTCGATTCGAAGGAGTTTCTGCCCACAGTACTGGCTGCTGGACAAGCTATGTGGCAAATCAGAGGCAGTGGCAGGGTGGAGAGAGTTGCTGGTGAGGTAGAGCTGTGTATCATTAGCCTATATGTGGATTCTGACATATTTTCTTCGAATGTGGCCGAGGGCAAGCACTTTGATGCGAAAGCTATCCCCCAGGCAGTACCTAAAATCGATTTTCTGGACATTATCACATCGTCGATTGTGGAAGCTTGCTGTGCACAAATTGGGTGCCAAATTTCCTACAGTGACCACACTTCAACAGTACTTAATTCCCACTAAAGCACTTTGGGATGTCCTGTAGTCTCAAAAGGCACTAAAAAAATACAAGTGGTTTCATTTCCTTATTTTCTGTAATCTGGCTCTCCCAATCTGTTCCTGCGAATAAAATTAAATTCAACTGCACAAACCTCTGGACCCAGCCTAAAAACCTGACTCAACGAATGAAGTAAAAGTGATGCAAGTGGAATGGTGGCATAGTGGTTAGCACTGCTGTCTCACGGCAACGAGGACCCGGGTTCGATCCGGGCACCAGGTCACTGTCCGTGTGGAGTTTGCACATTCTCCCTGTGTCTGCATGGGTCTCATCCCTATAACCCAAAGATGTGCAGGGTAGATGGATTGGTCACGCTAAATTGCAACTTAAGAAAAATGTTATGCTAGTTGGAAGATTTTAGTATAAACAGGGTTAAAGAGAATGAGTTGGTGCGAGTGTCCGTTTGTATATATTTTATTTTCAGATGGTATCAATTATTGCATATGGAAATTATCCTGTGTGTGCTCAGGAAGTTGTGAAGATTCTGTGATAAGGTTTACTCATTTACCATTCACATCGGGTATGTGCTTTATATTAACCAAAGTGAACTGACTGCAGTTTATTCCCTCAGCGAATGCTGCAAATCTGAAATGAAAACAGAATATGCTGAAATACTCAATAGGTCAGACATCATCAGTAGGGAGAGAAACAGAATTGACGTTACAAGTTGATGGTCTTTTATCTGACCTGCTGAGTATCTCCAGCATTTTCTGTTTTTATTTCAGATCTCTAGCAGCTGCAGTATTTTGCTTTTACTGGAAGTAATTTTGAAGGTTTCCGATTGATTATTGACACAGGAGTCAGTTGTAATGGTACAATTAGACTGCTGCAATCTCAGCCTTTTTGCTGCATGGAGGTCGTTTGCTGTTGGCCCTTTGCCCTCTGAAAAGTATTGAGTTAAACCCAATTAGCAGGGCAGAGGAAGGAAAGCGTTAGTCTTTGTTATTTCCGCCAACACTGACTGGGTGTGATGGAAAACCCCATGTCCTCCTTGGACACTGTGCATGGGGAGTGAGAAGGAGAGTAGTGTTGGAGGGTAGGGGGTTAGACAAGCTCACTCACATAGAGAGAAAGAGCAGTTTAAACTCCGTGGGCTGGATGCCCTGATTCATGCCGCACCATCCTGTGCTTCTCAAATCATTCATTGATTTTTACCAACCCAACGTTTTCAGATGATTGCACTTTTCGATCAACTTCATCACTTGAGAAATTGTTGTCATTTTGACAACATTTCACAAGAAAGCAAACAGACTTGCAAAAAAGAATGTGCCAGTTATGAAACAACAAATTGGTCTGTATTTTGTGGCTGCAGTTTAATCTGGGCACTGCAAATTGTGAACTAGTATTTAACAAGGAGAGCTCTTCAAAGGCATTGTTTTAAGGCAATTTGATGTGTAACAAAGACGGAAATTTCAGAAAGAACCTGGATCATCAGAAATCAAAAGACCACTTGACTTTGCCGTTGCCCCACATCCCTCAATACCTCTTTCTAACAAAAATCTACGGCCAGGATTTACCCAGCATGGGACAGGTCCTGTAATCGGGATCAAAAGCAGGTCCTAAGCCCTTCTGCATGAGTGGGCAGTGGGACCTCAGTGACAGTCTTCCGCTCTACATCTAATTAAGGACAGTGGGCTGCCTCTCATCAAAGAGTCAGCAGCCCGCAGCCTCGACAGCCCCGTCAAGAGGGTTGATTGACCACTGCTAATGCTGCAGGAAGAGTCTGAAGTGTCCTTGAAGGTTGAGGTGCGAAATTGCTAGTTGTGCAGGATTTGCTGGAGTAACCATTGCCACCTTGAGCAACTAGGGCCTACACATCCCACCAGGAAGCTGCTGGGAGGCCAACTCCATGCATTTGGCTACCTCGACATACAGATGGTGGTGGTGGCCTCGCCTCACCTTGGTTGCTGGCAAAATGTCATGCACCCAAGAAGGCAACCAACAATTGGCCCTTTACATTTGTAAATTGTTCCTGTTGGTGGACTGCCCTTCCCACTGCTGGGAAAAGGGCCCAGCACTGGCTGCAATGCGGACCCCTCCCCATGCAGCTCCTCAGTATTTTATCACATCCCCACCCTAGTGGCAGCAATGTCCCTACCTGCATGTCCCCCTCCCACAAAACAGGCTTATGACCTGGTAAGATCTCACCTCTGTGCCTCAGTTTTTGATCTGTCTGAGCTCCGTCTAGGTGTATAATTAGTTTTGAATTCAATTGTTATGCTGGTCTAGCTCAGTGGGCTAGACAGCTGGTTTGTGATGCAGAACAAGGCCAGCAGCGCGGGTTCAATTCCCATACCAGCTGAAAATTCTGAATTCTCCCTCTGTCCACCTGAACAGGTGGCGGAATGTGGCAACTAGGGGCTTTTCACAGTAACGTCATTGCAGTGTTAATATAAGCCTACTTGTGACAATAAAAATTATTTACTATTTATTTATATATATGAAACAACATTCCTGCAAGATGCCTGGACTTCTGCTAATATATCATTTCTCAGTATCCTTCAGAAATGGTTGAAGGTCACAGCTCAATCTTCACCATGTGACTTCCCTCAAGGCACTCGGTAACACCCTATTTACATGCTTGGTGGGGGATTCATGCAAATATCTCACAGCATTGGTTTTGTTTGTTCTGTCTCGCAGGACACCGTGGTTTAATGGCTGGGGCTTCAACCTACCCAGAGGCCAGTCTTTGCTGGACAAATGGAATCTAATTCCAGAGGGTATCGATATTCTCATGACTCATGGGCCACCATTGGGTAAGTGGTTAAAGCTGTTTTTTGTGAAGAAACCCACATGTCGCTTAGCACTTGTGTCTCTCAGTCAGATTGTGTCCAACCCCAAAGACTTGACTGCGTAATCCAGCTGTCACTCCAAGTACAGTGATGAGGGAATGCTGCACTGTCTTGAGGTGTCATCCTGTCATTGAGATGTTTAAATGAGGCCCTATGTGCTCTCTCAGATGGTGTAAAAGATCCCATGACACTGTTTCAAAGAGGAGCAATCAATGTCACTTACACAGCAATGTGATAATGGTTATTTAATCTGTCCAGCAATTTAATTACTCTGGCACTGAAGTGAGGTCACTAATTGCAGCCAATTTGTGCATAGCGCAATCTCACAAGCAACAATGAGACATATGACCAGATCATTTAGTTTAGGCATTGGTTGGGGAATAAATGTTACACAGAAAGTTTCCATTATAAGGTAATGTAATAATGACCAGATGATCTGTTTTTGTAATTCTGATTGAGGGATAACTATTGACCAAGACACTGGGGAGAACTCCCTTGCTCTTCTTTGAAACAGTGCAACGGGGTCTTTTGCACACATTTGAAAGAGCAACCAGGGGGCTCGTTTTAATTTTCCATCTGAGAAACAAAACACCTCCAAAACATGTGTCTCCTTCAGTACTGCGCTGGGCGTGTCAGTCTGGATTATGAGCTCGACTGGGTCTTGAATTTGCAACCCCCTGACTCAAGTCAAGAGTTTTACCAGTGGAGCCAAAACTGATACTTGCAGCGGTAGCACGGTGGCACAGTGGTTAGCACTGCTGCCTCACAGCGCCGAGGTCCCGGGTTCAATCCCGGCCCTGGGACACTGTCCGTGTGGAGTTTGCACATTCTCCCCTTGTTTGCGTGGGTTTGACGTCCACAACCCAAAGATGTGCAGGGTAGGTGGATTGGCCACGCTAAATTGCCCCTTAATTGGAAAAAATGAATTGAGTACTCTAAATTTATTTTTAAAAACTGAAACTTGTGATATATGAAGATGGGATTACCCTCTTCTCGAAAACCTTCACATTCTCTCCATAATGAGCAACGAACTGACAACCGAAGAAATCCGGCATTGAAAGCACATGTTCGCATCATTTCCTCATAAAACACTAATTTCTCATTATAAAAGAAAAAGAGATATCTTGCAGGTGACTTTAAAATTCTCTAGCCATCTCTATCTAATAGCAAAGTTTGGGACATGCCTGTCACATTCCCCCAGATGCAAGTTCCTCTCTTACCTTAAAGGAGGATACAAAGAGGAGAAATAAAGCTAGTCATTTCAAACTACACAGCAGGAAAGACCATTCTGACCTTTTGCTTACGAGCGAGCTTCGAGCTCCGTGGTAATGTTCCCATCTCTGAGTCAGAAGATGGCATGTTATCAATTCGGATAGTCTCACTGTGTAGAGACCACAGCTTAAGTTCTGGATTGACATCCAGTGGAATATTTGCATCTGGCGGGTAACCCTTTCCCCCATTGAATAGGTTATGTAACCCTCCATATAGAACCAGCCACCCTATCAGTTGGCATAAAAATGGTCACAACCATAGAAAGTACCTTCACAATATGCCCAATCAGACTGATGCCAAGCCTCCTGATCCTTTAACTATTCCAGACCGTTATCCATTGGAAATGTGTGGAGATATGACTGGATTTTCGCTACCAAGACAGGTAGCTTAAATTGGGGAATTTGCCATTCGTCAGCTTTGCATCAAAAGAAGTGCCCCGAATGCCTTGAGCTTCACTCCAAGGAAGTGGGGGCTGGAAAGCTATGGGCCCATCTACACTGTGGGCAGAGTGTAGGCTGCTACAGGACAGATTGAGTGCGACAGTGGGCTGGTTTGAAGGTCCACCATGCCTCATTGCAGTCCCAGATGTTCAGTAACATTTTAGATCCCATGCCAATTCATGGCCCCATCCACCCATCTCCCCATGACCTCTTTTAGCCAATGCATGCCCCCCCTCACCATCCACTCCCATGGCCTCTTATATCTTCCATGTCAACTCATGCCAAGTCACCCAGTATCTACCATGGACAGATCTCAGGAGCTATGTTGAGATGAAATAAAATAAAGTACAGATCTAATACAGATTTCACGATACAGAATTGATATTAAGAGATCCCATTCTTAAAAGCCCATTCAAAGTTTATTTCAAAAATCTCAAGTACTTAATATCTTAAAAAACAAACTTATATTCATACCCCTCATCCCTTAATAGGCACTTTAACCAGTCGATTAAAACTGCTAGAAGAGATGCTGCACCACTTGGTCTATCAATCACAGCAAAAAGGCAGAGTTTTTTGTACTCCCACTGACACCAGCAGCCTGTTTTCTTTTTCATTTGTAAAGGGCTGGGGATTTAAATAACTGCAGATCATGATTGCTAAACAAACTTCATCCGCCCTTCAAGAATGCTTACCTCTACTCCATAAATGTGTGACTACCATACTGTAACGGAGAAAATTTGAACTCAACACTGAGTTCAAATTGTCTTACTTTGAGTTCTGGTTCTCCTCATGTGCGAATCATACCCCTCCCCCTTTCTTCTACCAGCAAAAATTGAATCTCAAAAAAATATGGACCAGCATATCTCAAGAATTTACTTGTACTTTAACACCCTACTAACCTATCATGATGGCAGCACAGAAGATCCGCTAGTTTCTGGCTCTAATTTGTCAGGAAGGTGTTATATTCATCAATGTGTTCCAGTATATTCCACATTGCAGTGTATTATACTGTTAATCAGCCTGCAGATCCCAACACTTCTTCAATCTGTTCTCTGAGGGAAGATTGTGCAGATATGAAAACAGCAACAACTTCTTATTGATGAGAATTTGTGAAAAGCAATTACACATTTTGGACTTTAACGGGTTACAGTTATCTTCACTTTAACAGATGCACTGTGTGAAAGGATCCTAACCTTTTGGAAAAAAATATGGAAGATCCCGTTAGTTTCTGCCATCAAAGTTTTTAATTAATCAGTGCATTTGCACTGTAACAATAATTAACACATCAGCACGGTGCAACTCCATTATTAAGCGATGGCATTGGAAAGGGCTCCTATTCTATTGCAATTTTTTTCATTAAAATTTTTGGTTTCAGGTTTTCGAGACTGGGTTCCCAAAGAATTACAGAGAGTTGGCTGTGTCGAGCTCTTAAACACAGTGCAGAGGCGAGTACGGCCAAAACTACACGTCTTTGGAGGAATTCACGAGGGTGGGTGACTCTTTTTATTCCCAAAGTGCATTTTTAATATTCTTAGGGTCTGACTCGACCACAGTCAGTACCCATCCCTAAGAGGGTGGCGATCGAGGATTTGTTTCTTTTTTATGTGACTTGCCAGACCTTTTTGAAGGGGGTTAATTAGAGTGAAACTGGTATCGGCAGCTGGGAATGGCCAGATCCTTTGCCTTACGTGAACATGTTAGTTTCAGCTGTGATTCAGTGGGTAGAACTCTCCCCTCTGAGTTGAAGGGATGTGGAATGAAATGAATGAAAATGAAATGAAAATGAAATGAAAATTGCTTATTGTCACAAGTAGGCTTCAATGAAGTTACTGTGAAAAGACCCTAGTCGCCACATTCCGGCGCCTGTTTGGGGAGGCTGGTACGGGAATTGAACCGTGCTGCTGGCCTGCCTTGGTCTGCTTTCAAAGCCAGCGATTTAGCTCTGTGCTAAACCAGCCCCATTGTTGAAGTCCCATTGCTGATAATCTAGGCTGATAATCTACTTCTAGTGCAGTACCGAAGGAGTGCTGCACTGTCAACAAATGTCATCTTTTGGATGAGGCAGTAAATTGAGGTGAGGTCAGACGTGACACTATTTGGGAGAAGGGCAGCAGGGGCATTCTCCCCAGTGCTCAGGCCCATATTTATCCTTCACTCAATATCCCTAAAACAGATTGTCTGGTCATTATGACATTACGGTATGAGATCTTGATGTGTGCTGCTGTTTTTCCTAAAATCCACCAGTAACTGCACTCCAAAAGTACCTCATTTGCTGCAAAGTGCTTTACCACGTCATGAGAGGCACGATGTAAATGCGGGTCATTTTTCCAGTTGAACGTTTATGACCAGTTGGCAGCTCTCCCTTTTCGCAAGCGGGCCCACAAATTACCAGCTTCGCAGCCTTCCATGGCGCATTTGAGTTTGCAGCCACTGGATTACTGATTCATTACTATGACAACTGTACGAAACAACAACAGGGCTGGAGGACTTTATTTGACACTTTAACCCTTACCCAGTGATATTACCAACAAAGAAAAAAGAAAGACTTCCATTTCTATCGTGCTCCTCACAGCCTTAGGATGTCCTAAAGTGGTTCAAAGCCAACTACATGTTATTTGTAATAAACCATAGGATGTAGGAGCAGAAGTAGGCCAATCAGCCCATCGAGTCTGCTCTGCCATTCAATGAGATCCTGGCTGATCTGATGTAATCCTGTACATCTACTTTCCGGCTGCATGCCCATAAACCCTTGATTCCTTTACTGATTGAACATTTGTCCATCTCAGCCTGGAACATACCTAAAGACCGAGCCTCTACATCGCTCTGCAGTAAAGAATTCCACAGATTCACTACCCCTTTAGAAAAGAAATTCCTCCTCACCTCTGTCTGAAATGGCGACCCAGTCACTGTTTCAATGTAGGAAACACAGCTGCCAATTTGCGCACAGCAAGCTGCCACAAATATCAGTGTGATAAAAGCAGCGGAATCAATTTTAGTGGTGTTGGTTGAGGATAGATATCGGCCCAGGTCACTGGGGAGAACCCTCCCCTGGCTATTCCTCAGAAGTGGTTACCATGGAAACTTTTAGCATCCACCTAAGAGGGCTGATGTGGCCTTGGTTCAACGTCCCAGCTGATAAACGGCTTTTCACACTAGATCATTTGGAAGTAGTAAATCACCGATAAAACTCTGTGTCTTATTTTTGTCAGGAAAAAAAAGAAATTTGTTTGTAAAGGACAGTTCTTGTTAACAGACTCGGGTGAAAAGCCAAGGTGTGGATGAGGTAAAGAACGTGACATTCAGGTTCGGTTTTGAAAGTCACCATATCAGAGCAGAGAGAGATAGGCCTGAGAGAGGGGTGGATTTTAAGCCTGGGGAAGGCGTATGGGACATCTCAGTGGTTACGGGATGTGTGATTGTGATATTCACCCTATCCAAGCTATTTTGTGGGCTAAACCCGAGGATTTCCAAACCCTGAGCACCAGGTAACCAGACAACTTGCTGATCGGGGTATATAGAAAATTGAGCAGCCAAGCTGGCTGCCTGTCTTAGCCCGGTTTTTAAAAAATGTATGATAAAAAACAGACCACCTGCCTTTAGCTTGGCTGTAAATACCTTCGATTGCATGGAGGATGCTGGATGTTCTTTGTTTACTCAAGTAAATAAGATGGTTTGTGGCTTGGAGAGGAACTTGTAGGTTGTATGTATCAGTTGTCCTTGTCGTCCTAGATTGCAGGTTTAAAAGGTGCAAGTGAGGAGCCTTGGCGACTTGTATTAGTGCATCTTGTATGTGGTACACACTAAAACCATTGTGTGTCAATGGTGGAAGGAATAAATGTTTACGGTGGTAGATTTTGTACCAGCTGCTTGGTCCTGGTTAGTGTTGAGCTCCTCGAATGTTTCTGGAGCTTCTCTCATTCACCCAAGAAGATAATATCCCTTCACATTCCTGGCATAGAAACATAGAAAATGGGAGCGGCAGGAGACCATTCAGCCCTTTGAGCCTGCTCCACCATTCATTATGATCATGGCTGATCACCCAACTCAATGGGCTGTTCCCGCCTCCCCCCATATCCTTTGATCCTTTTGCCCCCAAGAGCTGTATCTAACTCCTTCTTGAAAACATACAATATTCTGGCCTCAACTACTTTCTGTGGTAACGAATTCCACAGACTCCCCACTCTGTGTCAAAAAAGTTCTCCTCATCTCTGTCCTAAATGGTCTACCCTGTATCCTCAGACTGTGACCCCTGGTTCTGCACACACCTACCATCGGGGACATCCTTCCTGCATCTACCCTGTCATGTCCTGTTAGAATTTTATAGGTTTCCATGAGAGCCCCTCCCCTCATTCTTCTGAACTCCAGCAAATATAATCCCAAGCAACTCAAATTTCAGCCCCGCCATCCCAGGAATCAGTCTAGTAAACCTTCACTGCACTCCCTCCATAGCAAGAGCATCCTTTCTCAGATAAGGAGACCAAAACTTCACACAATATTCCAGTGTGGTCTCACACAGCAAGACATCCCTTGCTCATGCAGCAAGACATCCCTGCCGCTGTACTTGAATCCTCTCACTATGAAGGCAAACATACCATTTGCTTTCTTGACCGCTTTCTGCACCTGCATGCTTACCTTCAGCGACTGGTATACGCGGACACCGAGGTCTCATTGCATGCTCCCTTCTCTCAATTTATAGAAATTCAGATAATCTGCCTTCCTGTTTTTGCTACCGAAGTGGATAATCTTACATTTATCCATGTTACCCAAGATCTGCCATGCATTTGCCCAATCACTCAACTTGTCCAAATCACACTGAAGCATCCCTGCATCCTCCTCACAGCTCACCCCCCTACCTAGCTTTGTGTCCTCTGAAAATTTGGAGATATTACATTTAGTTCCCTCATCTAAATTATTAATATATTTTAAACAAGATTTAACAGGGAAAAAAAGAGTTGTGTTTTGGTTGCGAATAGCGGGGTGTTTCTTGGAGACTGCAGCGCCAGGAATGACCCCACTATCAAACGGAGCATTGATTTTCTGGGGGGCCACTGTGGGAAATGCCCCATCAAGGCCACACTTACATTCTTTTCCTGCTCTGACAAGCTCAGGAAAAGATCAGGCACCATTTTTAAATACCCCCCACCGCAGCCTCCAAACCCCACAATTTACCTCGTAGGAGGCCTCGAGGCCTGACACCCCACCTCATAAAGGCAGGACACCCGGGGCTCAATCTCCAGCACGGGCAACCTGGAACCCCGGGAGCCTTGACACTGCCAGCCTGGCACTCTGGCAATGCTCCTGCCAGCCTGGTAGTGTCAGGGTGCCATTACCAGGGTGCCTGGGTGGCAGAGCCAAGGTGCCAGACTGGTAGTTCCAAGGTGCCAGGTGGCATTGGGTATTTCAGGATGCCACCCTGCTTGGAGCCCAACAACCCCGAGGCCTCTGATCACCTCTCAGGAGACACTCCCAAGTGTCGTTGCACCTGCTTCATGTTTGCGGCAACAAGTGCTAAATGGCACCACGGTGAGTTCTCCCAGCTACGGGCGTTCGATCTCAGGCCTTGCAGACATATTTAAATGAAGCTAACTGCTAACTTAAATATGCAAATCCGGATCCCGCCCAATGAGGGCAATATCCAGATCACGACGAGTGTCCCGAGCTTTGGAAATCCCTTGAGAGGACTTTCATAAGATTTAACTGCCTCGTCGCTTCACCGAGTCGGGAGGCCACCCATTGTGAATAGCTGGGTCCCAGCGCTGATGCCTGTGGTACCCCACTAGTCAGTGCCTGCCAGTTTAAAAAAGACCCGTTTATTCCTATTCTTTGTTTTCTTTCAGACAACCAGCTTTTTATTCATTGCAATACATTACTCCCAATCCCATGCGTTTTAATGTTTACATGCTATGTGAGACTTTGTCAAAAGCCTTCTGCAAGTCCAAATAAACCACATCCACTGGCTCCCCTTCATCAACTCAAAGTCACATCCTCAAAGAATTCCAGTAGATTTGCGAAGAATGACTTCCCTCGCGAGAATCCATGTCTGATCTTGCCATTTTCCAAGTTCTCTACTATAAAATTCTTTGTAATGAATTGTAGAATTTTCCCCACTAACGACATCAGGCTGACTGGTCTACAATTCTCTGTTTTCTCTCTACCTCCCTTTTTAAATAGTGGGGTTACATTAGCTACCCACCAATCTTTACAAACTATTTCGGAGTCTACAGAATCTTGGAAGGTGACCACCAAGGCATCCAGGATTTCTAGGACCACATCCTTAAGTACTCTGAGATGTAGATTATTAGGCTCTGGGGATTTATCAGCCTTCAATCCCATCAATTTCCCCAACACCATTTCCCGACTAATGTTGATTTCTTTCAGTTCTTCCCTCTCAAGAAACCCTGTGCTCCCCAATATTTCTGGTATATTATCTGTGTCCTCCCTTGTGACATCCAAAGCAAACTATGTGTTTAGCTGGTCAGACATTTCTTTGTTCCCTTTTTTAAAGTCCCCTGTTTCTAACTGTAAGGGTCCTACATTTGTTTTCACCAATCTTTTTCTCTTCACATACCTATAGAAAATATTACTGTCAGTTTTATGTTCTCCACAAGCCTTTTCTCATACTCTTCTTAATCAACTGCTTGGTCCTCCTTTGCTGAAAGCGAAACCAATCTCCAGGTCTGTTTTTTATGATCAATTTGTATACCTCTTCCTTAGATCTAATACTGTCTATAAATTCCCTTCTAAGCCATGGTCTGGTCATCTTTCCCGTTTCACTTCAGCGCCAGACTGGACTAAACGATTGTTGCAATTCACCCATGCACTCATTGAATGTTTGCCATTGCCTATCCACCATCATACCTTTCGGTTACATTTCCCAATCCATCATAGCCAACTCGCATCTCATACCATCATAATTTCATTTAGAAAGATTCAGGACCCTAGCCTCAGAATCAACTATGTAACTCTCCATCTTGATGAAGAATTCTATCATATTATAGTCACTCAACCCCAAGGGGTCTCGCACAACTAGATTGCCAATTATTAATTTCTCATTACACAATACCCAGTCTAGGATGGCCTGTTCTCTAGTTGGCTCCTCAACCTATTGGTCCAGAACACCATCCTGTATACACTCCAGGAATCCCTCCTCTACGGTATTGTTACTAATTTGATTTGCCCAATCTATATGCAAATTAAAGTCACCCATAATTACAGATTTTCCTTTATTGCATGCATCTCTAATTTCCTGTTAAATGCCATTCCCAACATCACCACCACAGTTTGTGGGTCTATTTACAGCCCCCGCTAAGGTTATTTGCTGCTTAGTGTTTCTCAGCTCTACCAATACAGATTCCACATCGTCGGAGCGTATATTTTTCCTCACTATTGCGTGAATTTCCTCTTTAACCGGCAATATACCTCCATGACCTTTTCCTTTTTGTCTGCCCTTCCTAAATACTGAACACTCCCGGGATGTTCAGTTCCCATCCTGATAACCCTGCAGCTATGTCTGTAGCATTCCGATTATATCATATCCGTTTATATCTATTTGCGAGATTAATGAATCCACTTTATTGCGAATGCTCCATGCATTAAAGCACAAATCCTTAAGGCTTGTCTTTTTCACATTACTTGTCCCATTCCCACTATCTTTTACTGAGGTGCTGTTTGATTCTGGTTCTTGATTTCTCTGCCTATCACTTTTCCTATTTCCCTTATTGTCTTTGTTCTTGTCCTTGATTCCCCCTTCTCTGACTCCTTGCAAAGGTTCTCATTCTCCTGCCATTTTAATTTAAACCCTCCTCAACCACTCTAGCAAATACTCCACCTCGGACATTAGTCCTGCACCGGTGTAGCCCGTCCAGTTTGTACTGGTTCCTCCCCCAGAACCAGTCCCAATGACCCTTGACATGAAACCCTCCCCCTCACACCATCTCTTCAGTCATGTATTTCTACTGCGACTAGCACGTGGCACTGAAACTAACCTTAAGATCACTACCTTTGAGGCCCTACTTTTCAATTATTTCCTAACTCCCTGCTTTTAGGATCTCATCCCTTTTTTTAACCTATGTCATTTGTACCAATATGTACCACGACCACTGGCTGTTCATCCTTCCCCTTCAGAATGTCCTAAAGCCGCTCTGAGACATCCTTGACCCTAGCACCAGGGTCTTGTTTGTGGCTACAGAAACTATCTATTCCTGTCACAATTGAATCCCCTACATCTATTGCATTCCCATACATTTTATTCCTCTCCTGTGCAGCAGAATCAACCATGTAGTACAAATGTGGTACAAATTTGGCTATTGCTTCTTATCCCCGAGAGGTCATTCCCCTCAACAGTATCCAAAGCGGTACATCTGTTTTTCAGGGGAATAGCCACAGCAGATTCCTGCACTGCCTGTCTCGTCCTTTTGCTCAGCCCGGTGGCCATCCATTCCCTTCCAGCCTGTAGACTCTTAGCCTGCACTGTGACCACCTCGCTATACTCGATTACTCCAGGGCCCTTTTTCCCTGCTTCTCGTTGTTATGGAAGATAGCCCTTACAAATGATGAACCACAAAATAGGACCTTAAAAACTATGAGCAATTAAAGTAGTAAATACTTACCTGAACATAGACACGGTACTCAAAGGTCATACTCAAAGGATAAACTCACTCCCTCTTCATCAAACTCCCTCAGTCTCCAAACTCAAACTTATGGGGTGGGATTCTCCTCCAGCGGGATTCTCCGTTTTGCTGGTGCCGGGGGGTTTCCCGACAGCATGGGGCTGCCCCACAATGGGAAACCCCATTGACCGGCCGGCGTAACGGAGAATCCCACCGGCGGTTCGGGGCAGAAATCTGGCGCGGCGGGGCAGAGAATCCCGCCCAAGGTCTCTACTGAAGCCCAAAGCAGCACTCCAGTGCTGACAAAGTCCCCCTGCATGTTGTTAGGGATATGCCCACCATAGTAGAAAAACCTTTGGTAATCTAACAGAGCCTTTGAAGTACTCTCTCCTGCGCTCAGGATTTCGCACCCTGGTATCCCTGTGACCATCAGTCCATTGACAGACCACCCCCAAAAAGAAAGTTATCAGCTGTTAAATTTCCATTCCTAATGGTTTAGCACAATGGGCTAAATCGCTGGCTTTTAAAGCAGACCAAGGCAGGCCAGCAGCACGGTTCAATTCCCGTACCAGCCTCCCCGAACAGGCGCCAGAATGTGGTGACTAGGGGCTTTTCACAGTAACTTAATTGAAGCCTATTCGTGACAATAAGCGATTTTCATTTTTCATTTTTATCCTACTTGCGTCGACTATGATTCTGTGGATAGCTCAATGGGGAAGTCTCAAACTGAAAAACCAATCTTAAATAAGGTGCCCCAGGTACTGTCCTAGATCCCTTTTTGTTGCTCCACTTTGTACATGACACCCAGTAAGGGATATCAAGCCAGATCAGACTCTTTGTAGATGACTGCCTGATCTACAGAGTCATGAGTGAAACAGCAGAGGCTAACGTCATGCGAATCAGCAATACTCCCTGTCCATCAAACTACACAATGTATGATTTCAAGACACCAGTTAGACCTCAGCTGGAGTACTGTGTACAGTTCCGGGTGCTGCACTATAGGAAGATGTGGATGCATTGGAGAGAGTGCAGAAGAGGTTTACAAAAATCATTCCAGGGATGAGAAACTTCAATTGTGAGGATAGATTGGAGAGGTTGGAACTCTTCTACCTGGAGAGTAGAAGGCAGAGAGGAGATTTGATAGAGATGTTCAAAATTATGAGGGGGCTGCACAGAGTAGATAGGAAGAAACTGTTCCTGCTTGTAAAATGATGAAGAACGAGAGGACGCAGATTGAAAATGCTTTGCAAAAGAAGCAAATGTGATGGGAGAAAAATCGTTTTCACACAATGAGTAGTTCGGATCTGGAATGCACTGCCTGGCAGTGTGGTGGAGGCAGATTCAATTGAGGCATTCAAGAAGGCATTAGATGTTTCTATTCAAGTTATCAATGTGCAGGGATATGGGGGAAAAGCAGGGGAATGGCACAAAGCCATGATGCTCATTTGGGGAGCTGGGGCAGACAAGATGGGCCAAATGGCTTCCTTTTATGCCAGAACAATCTGTGATTAGCCCCTTGAAGGTATTTGGGAATCCACATCCAAAATATTTTATACTGGAACATACAAAGGCAACACGCAGCTTCAAAAGTGTCCAAAATGATTGGGTTTGTAAAAAGAAACATCCACCTTTCTTCAACAAAAGGAAATTCTGTACAAAACATTGATTAAACCACATTTAGGGTATGGGAATCATACACCGCTCAAAATATTGCCCTCCTTGAGAAAATTCTAAACCAGGCAGCTCAGTTAATTTCAATTACTCGTGAGATTGCAGTTCCGCCCGGTTAGTTATATTACTGGGCTGGCACCATTTCCACAATCCAAAAAGGTGACGAATCATAGAATCCCTACAATGCAGAAGGAGGCCATTCGGCCCATTGAGTCTGCACCGACCTTCCGAAAGAGAACCCTTATTCGGCCCATGTCCCCACCTAACCTTTGGACACTAAGGGGCAATTTAATCATCGCCAATCCACCTAACATGCCCATCTTTGGACTGTGGGAGAAAACCCGGATCACCCGAAGGAAACCCACGCGGGACATGGGGAGAATGAGCAAACTCCACACAGGCACCTGAGTTGACATTTCTCTGTAAACTTTTTAATGAACAATTAAATATTTCTAAGCAGTACTTTAAGCCCCAAAATGGCTGAGCCTAAAGAGGTTGTAACCAATTGTTCCAATTATATGCACCCCTGTGTGCTTCCTTTGCTAATTTCATTTTCCCCAAGAACAATTTTGGACTGGAACAATTTTACACAAACCTTAATCTCAATGCCCTCTAAGAATTAATTTAAGGAAAACCTGTTGAACCCTTTAAATTGACATGACCATTGTCTGCACTCACTGTGCACCTCCTGTTGTTAAAATTGCTTGGTGGAAGATGTGGGAAGGGAACCTTACAAATTGCCAAGTACCAAGAGCTAGCAACGCATTTTGTAGAACCTCTAGCATAGGAAAATATCCAAAGGTGCTTCATCGGAGCAGAATCAGACAAAAACAATCTGACCACGGAGGCAAAGATGAAGACGGTATGAAAGGTGACCAAAGGGGTCGGTTTTAAGCAGGGATTTAAGATCGAGAGAAGTCAGAGACGGAAAAGTTTAGAGAAATACTCCCGGAGGTTAGGGCCCAGGCAGCTCAGGTCACAGCTGCCAATGGTGGAAAGAAGCAAATGGGGCAATGGACAAGTAGCCAGTGTTGGAGGAGCGAAGAGTTAATCATTAATCCAAGTTAATATTTGAAGTAGAATTCAACGCTGTGCTCAGAGTGACAAAGCTGGTGCAGCGAACTGAACCGTTGGCTGATCTTTTGCCAAAATTAACTGGCAAACAGAATGCCATCGACTCTGTCACAGGGTAATCGTTTAATATTAACTGGAGTGAGATTTTTCAAATTGCTGCGATGGTGACTCACATTCTTGTGACGGAATCCTTTTACGTTCCATTTTAGAGACACAGGAAGTGCTAAGGAATCACTTTGTCATGAAACAAATGACTGCAGGCAGCTAATCGTTTGATGTCATCTTTTGTGGCGAGGGCAATTTGCATATACAATAACGCAGGCACACGCAAGCTGATAGCAATTCGTGTTGCAGAGATTGCTTCTTAAAATGTCAAATGCTTTCACAAAGGGCCGTATAGAAGGATCTAACGGCCTGGTAGATTCAGCCAGCAGCTACAGGGACCAGTCTGTTGCAGCAGCCAGCTGATGTGTGAGTTCCTCCTGAGAGGTAACTTAATATCTGATATTTAAGGAGCAGCAATGTTGTTTGGGGGAAAAAAGTCAAGGCTGGAAACCTCAATTTTCCCAAATGATCATACATAAGGCGAGCTGCTGTTTCCTAAAGCTGTATAACTAGACTGCTGTAATTGAATAGAATCTTAAATCGTCAATTGATCTAAGGCAGCCATTCATTCAGTATTGAGTACATTTACTTGATCCCTGTACTTCAGAGATGATGTCTGACCTCATCATACTTATATAGGAACAGGAGGAGGCTATTTAGACCAACAGGTTTGTTAGGCCTTTCAATGAGATTATAGCTGATCTGTACCATTAATTGGAGGACATTCCCCAGGAGTGTCTCAGTATATACTATGAACACCCCAAGAGTGGTTCAGTATCTGTGGGAGGTTCCCAGAAGTGGTTCAGTATCTGCGATGGGTTTCCAGGACTGCTTCAGTATCTGTAGGAGGTCTCCATGATTGGTTCAGTCTCTGTGCTGGGTCTCCAGGAGTGGTTCAGTATCTGTGGGAGTTCTCCAGGAGTGGTTCAGTATCAGCGGGAGAGCTCCAGGAGTGGTTCAGTATCTGTGGGAGTTCTCCAGGAGTGGTCCAATATCTGTGGGAGTTCTCCAGGAGTGGTTCAGTATCTGCGGGAGAGCTCTAGGAGTGGTTCAGTATCTGTGGGAGAGCTCCAGGAGTGGTTCAGTATCTGTGGGAGTTCTCCAGAAGTGGTTCAGTATCTGTGGGAGAGCTCCAGGAGTGGTTCAGTATCTGTGGGAGTTCTCCAGGAGTGGTTCAGTATCTGCGGGAGAGCTCCAGGAGTGGTTCAGTATCTGTGGGAGTTCTCCAGGAGTGGTTCAGTATCTGCAGGGGGTTTCTCCAGGAGTGGTTCAGTATCTGCGGGGGTCTCCAGGAGTGGTTCAGTATCTGTGGGAGTTCTCCAGGAGTGGTTCAGTATCTGCAGGGGGTTTCTCCAGGAGTGGTTCCATATCTGTGGGAGTTCTCCAGGAGTGGTTCAGTATCTGCGGGAGAGCTCCGGGAGTGGTTCAGTATCTATGGGAGTTCTCCAGGAGTGGTTCAGTATCTGCGGGAGAACTCCGGGAGTGGTTCAGTATCTATGGGAGTTCTCCAGGAGTGGTTCAGTATCTGCGGGAGAGCTCCGGGAGTGGTTCAGTATCTATGGGAGATCTCCAGGAGTGGTTCAGTATCTGCGATGGGTCTGCAGGAGTGGTTCAGTATCTGCGATGGGTCTGCAGGAGTGGTTCAGTATCTGCGATGGGTCTGCAGGAGTGGGTCAGTAGCTGCGAGTGGTCTCTAGGAGTGAATGAGTATCTGCGTGAAGTCTCCAGGACTGGTTTGGTATCTATGGAAGCTCCCCAGGAGTGGTTTGCTATCCACACGGGATCTCCAGGAGTAGTTCAGTATCTGTGGGAGGTTTCCAGGAATGGTTCAGTATCTGTGGGAGGTTTCCAGGAGTGGTTTGCTATCTGCAGGAGATCTCCAGGACTGGTTCAGTATCTACGGGGGTCTCCAGGAGTGGTTCAGTATCTACGGGGGTCTCCAGGAGTGGTTCAGTGTCTGTGGGGGGTTTCCAGGACTGGTTCAGTATCTACGGGGGTCTCCAGGAGTGGTTCAGTGTCTGTGGGGGGTTTCCAGGACTGGTTCAGTATCTACGGGGGTCTCCAGGACTGGTTCAGTATCTACGGGGGTCTCCAGGACTGGTTCAGTATCTACGGGGGTCTCCAGGACTGGTTCAGTATCTACGGGGGTCTCCAGGAGTGGTTCAGTATCTACGGGGGTCTCCAGGACTGGTTCAGTATCTACGGGGGTCTCCAGGACTGGTTCAGTATCTACGGGGGTCTCCAGGAGTGGTTCAGTATCTGTGGGGGGTCTCCAGGAGTGGGTCAGTATCTGCGATGGGTCTGCAGGAGTGGTTCAGTATCTGCGATGGGTCTGCAGGAGTGGTTCAGTATCTGTGGGGGGTCTCCAGGAGTGGGTCAGTATCTGCGATGGGTCTGCAGGAGTGGTTCAGTATCTGCGATGGGTCTGCAGGAGTGGTTCAGTATCTGCGATGGGTCTGCAGGAGTGGGTCAGTATCTGCGGATGGTCTCCAGGAGTCGTTCAGTATCTGTGGGAGGTTTCCAGGACTAGTTCAGTATCTGCGATGGGTCTCCAGGAGTGGTTCAGTATCTGCGATGGGTCTGCAGGAGTGGGTCAGTATCTGCGGATGGTCTCCAGGAGTCGTTCAGTATCTGCGATGGGTCTGCAGGAGTGGTTCAGTATCTGCGATGGGTCTGCAGGAGTGGGTCAGTATCTGCGATGGGTCTGCAGGAGTGGTTCAGTATCTGCGATGGGTCTGCAGGAGTGGGTCAGTATCTGCGATGGGTCTGCAGGAGTGGTTCAGTATCTGCGATGGGTCTGCAGGAGTGGTTCAGTATCTGCGATGGGTCTGCAGGAGTGGGTCAGTATCTGCGGATGGTCTCCAGGAGTCGTTCAGTATCTGCGATGGGTCTGCAGGAGTGGTTCAGTATCTGCGATGGGTCTGCAGGAGTGGTTCAGTATCTGCGATGGGTCTGCAGGAGTGGTTCAGTATCTGCGATGGGTCTGCAGGAGTGGGTCAGTATCTGCGATGGGTCTGCAGGAGTGGGTCAGTATCTGCGATGGGTCTGCAGGAGTGGGTCAGTATCTGCGATGGGTCTGCAGGAGTGGGTCAGTATCTGCGATGGGTCTGCAGGAGTGGGTCAGTATCTGCGATGGGTCTGCAGGAGTGGTTCAGTATCTGCGATGGGTCTCCAGGAGTCGTTCAGTATCTGCGATGGGTCTGCAGGAGTGGGTCAGTATCTGCGGATGGTCTCCAGGAGTCGTTCAGTATCTGTGGGAGGTTTCCAGGACTGGTTCAGTATCTGCGATGGGTCTCCAGGACTGGTCCAGTATCTTGGGGGATCTCTAGGAGTGGTTCAGTATCTGCGAGGGTCTTCAGGGGTGGGTCAGTAGCTATGAGTATTCCACCCCACCACCCATCCCCCCAGCAAAACCCACCCCAGATTATTTGAATATTTCAATAGGGGCCTAAAGTGTGCACCATTATATGGAGGAGTGCTATATGTCCTTATATTTGGAAAGCATTATTAATTGCTGTGGTACATTTATTGTTGGTTGGCCACACATCGATATTTCAATCCTTACCCTTGTTTCCAGGCCAGGGCATAGGAACAGGGATTAGGAGCAGAAGCAATTCAGCCCTTTGAGCCTACTCCACCATTCAATCAGATCATGGCTGATGTCCTCCTGGTCTCAAATCCACCTCCTCACCTGTTGCCCATATCCCTTAAACCCCTTTTTTATCAGACCTTGATCACTCTTGGCTCGGCCACCTCCACGAGTTCTCTGTGCTCCAATGTTGTCCTCGTGAGCAGCCACAATTTTTTTTTCCTCCACCATTGGCATCCATACATTCAGCTGCCCCGGCCTAAAACTCTCCAATTTCCTCTTTGCCTCTCCACCCCTCCTTCTTTAAGAGACTTCATTTTTAAAATGTAATCATTCATGAGATTTGGGTGTCGCTGTCATGGCTAGCATTGATTGTCCACCTTTTCCCTCGCTAAACCTCTTGTCTATTTTCTATACGTGTGTCTATTTTCAGGCGCTCCTTAAAACCTATCACTTTGACCAAGCCTTTAGATACCTGTCCGAATATCGTCTTACGTGGCTCAATGTCAAATTATTCCAGATAACGCTTGGGACATTTGACAACATTAAAAGTGCTGTATAAATACAAGGGGCGGGATTCTCCGACCCCCCCGCCCGGTCGGAGAATCGCCGGGGGGCGGCATGAATCGGCCCCCACCGGCTGCCAAATTCTCCAGCGCTGGGGTTTTGGCGGCGGCAGGAATCGCGGCACACTGGTTAGCGGCTGCTGGCAGCGCCCCCCCCACCCCCGCCAATTCTCTGGCCCGCGATGTGCCAAGTGACCGCCCGTATTCGGTGGGTCCCGCCGCCGTAAATCACAACAGGTCCTTACCGGTGGGACCTGGCTCCATGGATGGCCTGCAGAGTCATAGGGGGAGGGGGGGGGGGGATCTGGCCCCGGGGGCGTGCCCCCACGGTGGCCTCGCCCTCGATTGGGGCCCATCAATCCGCGAGCGGGCCTGTGCCGTGGGGACACTCTTTCCCTCCGCACTGACTGCTGTCAACTTCCGTGATGGCCGGTCGGAGAAGAACCCCCCTGCGCATGCGCTGGGATGACACCAGCACACGCTGGCGCTCCCACGCATGCGCCAACTCGCGCCGGCCGGCGGAAGCCCTTCGGTGCCGGTTGGCGTGGCGCCAGGCCCTTCCG